>NW_026924719.1:0-241490 GCF_032062105.1 Saccostrea cuccullata
CATTCGGCGGTGTATTCCTTTTTAGCGTTTTTGGCGGAAAGAAACATTCCCTAATTCAAGTACACGCTAAATGTTTTAAACATTACACATTTATACGAACATTAAGAAATGCACTGAATCAAGTCTACGCCAACTTGTAAAATATTAATATTGTAAACGCTAAATATAATACATATAGAGTATTTCGTAAAATACAATGCAAGAACCGGTTCCTTATTATGTTATATTGATAGAGATACCCTATAATCCGAAATCAATTACCATATTTCAGAAGTTATTTGTTATAAACCTGAGATAGCACTTAGTCCAGGATCAACAATGGATAATAAAACATTTTTGTTAGAAATATTATTGGCTCATATAAATAATCTATTATTAGTATAGGTAACGGACGACATTTGTTCGATTCTAACAGAAACTATAAATATTATGGTCCAAATGAGGGATCTGTCGTTGATCTATCTTTTAACATAATTATATTTTATGTTCCTACGTTATTATTGCCAGACCGAAGCCAAGTCAACTGAGCTAGTTTTTTGATGGATTAAAAATAAAATAACAGCAGTGACAGTGAAAAAAATGTCATTTATTGAAGTAAATGACGTAAAACAAAAATATTAACATATTATAAGGGGGTCAGACTAGACTAGAGAAAATTTCGAAAGAATACAAAAATCTTTGGTATCGCAAAAAATTCCAGTAAAGTTATGTGACGAAAACAATTTCAATCTAAAATGAGACGAAAACTTTTAAAGAACTTAGAAGCTCTACATTCATGTGTTGAAGATGATACTGATGTCAATAAAATTGTCGATATTCTTAGCGAAAAATTAAGAAGTGTTTTATGGAAGCATCGCACTTGTATACAATAGTAACAACATGTGTCCATCAATAAGACATCCATGGTTCAATCCAAATGTAAAGTTTTATTCAACCAATATTTATCTGAATAAAAAGAACATAATAAATTTCATAGTAAAATTAAAGTATGATAAACTTAAACAAACAAAACATAAATATAAAAAAACTTCAGAAAAAAAGTAACTTTGAAATCAGTACAAGAGACAACAATGGCAAATGGTGCAGCAACTTATAATAACTTATAATAATACAAAAAAAAAAAAACAACTTTTCTTTCGTAAATGCTTGTTGTATATACTAAGTTGAGTAGCTTCAACTCATTATTTTTATTTTCTCCCTATATGTAATATAATTTGTGATAAATATAAGCAATATTCATACTTTATATACATGTACAAGATGAAGAACCTCATGGAAGTCAACAGCAAGAAGAGAGGATCCTGTATTCCAACTATTCAGCGAATCTTACGTGGACAACTTCTTTTTGTGTTGACGTTTTTGGCCGTCGTTCTCGGATTTATAATCGGGTTTGGAATTCGTGAAGTTAGACCCTCTACAGATGTTATACAATGGATCGGTACGTCTTCATTGAGCAGAGAAGTTATAGCCATATTTGTATTTATCTTTATAGGCTGAATTCTAGATCGCAGATACAATAGGGTTTCCCAGAGAATTTTGCAGTGTACTCTGTGCATTCACTACTCTGAACTACAAATGCATGGCATCATAACTGAAAATGACGTCAAGTCACTGCAAATTTGAGATTTGGTGATGGGGATATTGTCATAAACTTTACACCTCATTTAATCTGCATATAAAGTGTCAGAAAGCTGCTGTAAAATTAACGTATTCTAATCTTTTTTAAAAAATCTATATATCGAGATAACTTTGAGAGCTTTATTTTATTTTTCCTGTTTCAAAGTCAGCGTTTTCAAAATATATACAAAATATAAACTTTTGAAATTTGCTCTTTCATACCCGTGGATAGAAGCAGAATTCATGATAAGTGTATAAAAGAGCCTAGCGAAGCAGATTTATGGGGATCTGTTTGGGATTTTTTGTAGAAATATGCAAGAGGAGTTCATATCTAACTGAAACTTGCTTGAGTAAAATGTATGATGAATTGTTTTAAAACAGATGTAAATATTTAGTGGGAAATACCCTCAGATATAATTGTCAGTTATTGTGAAATAATTTCAACCAGGGTAAAAGTATAAATTTTTCAAAGCACAATATAGAGGGTGTCATAAATGGTCATAAAATAACATATAATAAAAAGGGATACATTTTACATTATGTGATATATAAAAGACATTTTTATACATTTTTCTCATAATTTCACTGGGTTTTGGAGTTACAAAGAAAACGTGCAGTAGGATAGAGACTAGGTAGAGGGACATCCATAGAAAAATTGTCAGCAGTCATTCTCAGAATGTGGCATATTGTTAAGTACTATTGTAAAATGGTAAAGAAACATAATTGGTATAAATTCATACATTTCAAAGGTATGCCAGGCGATCTTTTCATGAGGTCTCTACAAATGATGATTGTTCCCCTCATTGTAACCAGTATCATAAACAGTAAGTAATATATTTATTATATTATACTGAATGTTTTATACAAATACATATAACAGTGAACCGTGCGCGCATAAATTCTGCGCAGTCGCTATTTTTAGGAATACCACCCGTCGTCAAGCAATGTTGACTGTTGCTACGCTGGAGGGTGTGCCTTCATTATTCATCGGTTAATTGTGTTTTTTAACAAATGTTTCTCGACCAATCAGATTCAACTAATTTACATGAAAGTATAATATTGATTTTAATCCCACTTACCTTGAAATATTAATGAATGGGGGTTAAAGAATCAAACTTTATTAACGTTGTTTTTTTAAATCACAATTGTTTGATATATACATATACCTGTATATATGTAGATGGGATTGTGATTTGAGATAGGTAAAAAAAAACTTCTTTAAATGGCTTATTGAAGACAAAATACTTCTATCGGATGGTGAGACTGCATGTTCCTACTAAACGAGACGCTTTGAAATAAAACACAAATAAATAAACTGACGTTTATTTTCTTGTAGGTACGGCTTCGTCAGATCTAAAATCTAACGGAAGAGTAGGACTGGTATCTATCACATACATATTGCTGACGAATTCAATGGGATGTATTATTGCTATAACACTTATTTATATCATTAAACCAGGTAAAAATTACAGACAAAATGTTTTTCTTCAAAGTATCTCGAAATAATTAAAATGGTTTCTACAAAATTGCCTAAAATCTCAATTTCCCTTTTCCTCTGAATAGTGAGCTTTCCTTTGCTGGAAAATATTTCCAAAATTGCATTATATATAAAAAAAACCCCCAATTTAGCCTAGTTCAAGTCGTGAGATTAATTTGGTTCCAATTATTAGTTGTATACCTACATGCAATACGCAAATGAGTTAAGCTTACGTATGGAGGTTTCTATGCAAAATAATTAATAAAGACCCATAATTGCTATATATACCGCAAAGAAAATGTTAAGACTTGTTTACAATACATTCTTGTTACCCACGATATGCGATTGCCAGTACACATTATGATGTCATTTGACGTCATCGACCATTACAAGTTTACACAAGTTTATAAGAATCATCATCAAATTCGCTTGGGCGCAAGGGTATACCTTACATTTTTTTTTTACAGAAACAAGGTATAAAGAGAATAAGAACATTCCAAGGATTTAAGATATTGCAAATGTCGACACTGCAATTGTTTAGTTACAATTTGTGCAGTTCTAAGTTGAAGCAGGGGAAAATGCACAGTCCAGTGTTAGCTTGATAAAAACGATTTATCAATTGGAGAAGAGAATAGGATTTGTGCAGCAATTTTATAAATTTTAAGAATAATCTCCTTCATATTCTACTTTATTATTTTAAATCAAATATGATATGCCCTTGCGCCGACGTTGTTTTGTTTTTGTGTTTTATTATCTTGAATGGGAAAGAACTATGACGTCATAATGTGACATCATAATGTGCACTTGCATTAATATACTGTGGGTACTACGTTTGTATAAGAAAATTCATTTGAACTTTCTCTGTATATAAAAAATACAACTTATGCATTCTTATTAGCTCATTTGCACAGAAAAGCCCATATTTAGTCTCAACTCACTTGCATACATTTGAAAGGAAAACAAATATTTAGGCATGTCTAATTTAAAAAGAATAATTCGTTATATTGATTAGCTGATTGTATATTGTTTAACATCGCACTCGTGAATTTTTCACTCATATGGAGACCTCACCGTTTGCCGGTGAAGGGCTTCAAATTTCGACTATACTCGGCACTTAGGGCCATTGAACATTGAGGGTTCTTTATCGTGCCAACGCCTACCGTTACACGGGACCTATGTTTTTAAAGTCATACCAGAAAGATCCGTGACTTTCACTTTTATTGCCGAGCGCTTGACGAAGGAACAGTCACTACCTATGTTTACGTCTTAGGTTTGACGCGGCGCCGTGAACGAGAATCGAACCCGGGCCTCCCGATCGCGAAGCGAAAATCTACCACTAGGTTACCTTGACCTTTCATTTGTTATATAGGAAACAGGCGAACATAAAAATCAATTGCTTTAAATCCTTTTAAAAGTGTGCTGAGGTATATACTTATACTAGACACAATTTCATTATTTAAGTTTTACCTTAAATTTACATTTTTACTTTTAGGACGAGTCAATGTTGTACACAGCGAAAAAGTAATGGTCAACAAAATTCAGTCACAAGACGTTTTTGCAGATTTACTTAGGTATTAGTGGTTTAAAAAATCATTCTGGTAATGCAATACTTCCATTTCCTGGCTCTGAGAAAAAGAGTAAGTAAATTCCACCAACAAAGCAACTATTTCCCGAGGCTGCGTCTCGAGAAATAGTTGTCCTGGGGGATGATAAACTTGCAATTGTTCTCATAGCCAAGAAATAGGTGTTCATTTTATGAAAGCCGTTAAAGTTTTCATTTTGCAATTGACCCACTTATAAGTCGGTATATGTACAATTCTTTTCAAGAATCAGTTGACAATTTCATGCCAGTGCTCTGATGTTTAAACATAGTTTAAATAATACTTTAGGAATGACGAAGATATTTCATTTGAAATCATTAAATAAGTAAGTAATACATTCTTAAGATGAAATAAATCCTTCAAATGTGTTCATATTTGTACTTTATGCATAATTTTAAAATGCATAAATGCCTTATGTCCCAACATTTCACCGCCGTCCAGTAAAATGTTAATCTTTTATGACTTGCCTATAAGCGGGACATAAAAAAAACCTATAAGTGGGTATGTATATAGTACACATACGTCTCATGAACGTATATGTTTATTTTAAAATGATTTGACAGAAATATCATACCAGATAACTTAGTAGAGGCAGCCTTTCGCAAAACACAAACACAATTCCAGTCTAAAATTGTTTGGAGCGAATCGAAGAATCTTAGTAATTCTACTAATGCCACAGCAGATGTAAAACAAAATCTGGAAATGGTCAAGATTGTAGGGAAATCATATGGACCAAACATACTCGGTAAGAAATTCAAATCAAATGTAATCTCACTAAATCTTTTGCATTGTTTCTAATCTTTGAATTCATTTAAAAATATATAGCTTGATAATAGGTAAATTTGAATTAATGCAATTGCATAACCAACTAAATAGCCTTAAACTTAGCTTCATGTTATTTTTCCTTCATGTAGGATTGATATTGGCCTGTTTGGTCATTGGGATTGCTGCTGGGAGATTTAAAGAAAAAGTCAAAACATTTATTGACTTCTTTGCCATGAGCGCTGAAATTGTGTTGCAAATTCTTAGATGGTTTATCTGGTAAATTACTTTGATTGTTTATTACGTACGCTAATGGTATTTTTGATTTCTTTGACAACAAGTATATTCAATTTTGACATCAAAGGAACAAATAAGTGTCATTAATAACTGAATGTCGCCCTTACATATAAGATGAAATCAAACTGTCCTCATGAAACGTACAACATGAAATCGTTTTTTAAGGTAATGGTTTTTACAGGCTAACTCCTATAGGCGTGATAAGTCTTACAGCTGCATCCATAGCAGGTGCTCGTGACGTCACGGAGACATTTGTCAGCCTGGGATATTTCGTTTTGACAGTCACCTTGGGGCTTGTTTTCAGCCAGGCCATTCTTCTTCCACTCATATATACTCACCGTCAATGGAAACGCAACACCCTAATTTTAGGATGAAAATTATATACAGGTTATAACTATGTACCAAAAAAGTTAGGACATCTTTTACTTTGCCAAATCAGTAATTTAACGCTTGAATGAATTTCGTTCCATTACCGGAAGTTGCTTTTAAGCCCTCTTAACAGAATTCAAAATTTTCCATTTTTAATAAAATTTTAACAATATTTTGGGTTTCCAAGGTTTTGAAACTGTTAATCATAAGTATTGTTCTAAAAGGCCGGGGAAAAATCCCTCTTTCTTTACCAGATGTGATGCCTATATTTCCTCAAAATGACTGATTTTCATTGCTAATGCTAGAAATTCTCAAAATAAAGAAAAAAAGAGCTGTAGATGCAAATATACACTATATAACGACCCATCAGGTTCATGTGTTTCAATAGCATAAATGGCAGTTTCTTGACCGGAAGTCAAAAAGTTACTACACTACGCAAGGTTAGAGAAAATTCGAATGCAATATCTGAAAAACATGTATTTAAAAATGCCCAAGAATATTAATTTCGCTTAGATTAAGACATTAATAAACTTAATGTATGGTAGAAATCGGGCTGTATTTGTTGCGGACTAGTACGTTTTCATTAAATGGTCGGAAGGGGGGATGTTTTAAAATTTAACGGGTATTTGTTTCTTTCTAAGGTCTAAAAATAACATTTAATGTTTAAATGGAGTATTATTCTTTTGTAAATTTACTTTTTACTTAAATATATTCATTTTTGATGTTATCATTAAACTTTTGAAGGTGACACATAACTCATGAAACATCCCCCCTTCTTGCTATCAGTCATTTTGAGGAAATATAGGCAGCACATCCGGTAAAGAAAGAGGGATTTTTTCCCGGCCTTTTAGTACAATATTTATGACTAACAGTTTCAAAACCTTGGAAACCCAAAATATTGTTAAAATTTTATTAAAAATGGAAAATTTTGAATTCTGTTAAGAGTGCTTAAAAGCAACTTCTGGTAATGGAAAGAAATTCATTCAAGCGTTAAATTACTGATTTGGCAAAGTAAAAGATGTCCTAACTTTTTTGGTACAAAGTTATAACCTGTATAAAATTTTCATTCTAAAATTAGGGTGTTGCGTTTCCATTGACGGTGAGTATATTTTACTTTTACTCGAAAAAAATCCCTACAAACATATCCTAAGTGTAAAGCGGGCTTGGCTGATAGGATTTTCTTTCGGGTCCTCGTAAGTATACGTTTTATTTCAAATTTAGCGATATAAATGCCTCTAACATAGTACATACTCAAATTCCCGTGTGTTTTAATTCATACTTACATCAAAGTACTCCAAAAAGTTAAGAAAAAATGCATTATTTTAAGATTTGTGTTTATTTTCCAATTTTAAAAAAAATCATAAATATTTTCTAGGAATCGAAGCAAATAAACCGATGATGAATCTAAAACTTTTATTTTTCAGGGCTCTTGCAATGCCAAATCTTCTGCATGTATGCGAAAATGTTATCAAAATAGAGAGGCGGATCACAAGTTTTGTCATACCTCTTTGTTGTACATCAAATGGAGACGGCAGTGCCCTGTTTATGTCAGCTGCTTCTATGTTCATTGCACAATATTCTGGGTATACACTGACATTTGGAAATGTCATAATAATAGGGTATATATTTAATAACGAAGCATGGTCTAATAGAAATGTCATTTGAATCCATTGAACTGCATACTCTTACATACATAGAGTGTATTGAAAAATAATTACCCATCAATTTCAGTAGATATTTCAAAGAAAGATGTATTCATATTGTAAATTCTTTTATTTTTTTTCAAGCGTTTATAAAAATATCATTACAGGTTTTTGGCAGCTTTTTCAACACTTTCCTTACCAGCCATGCCCAGTGCTAGTATAGTAACGATCGTCATGATACTGTCAGCTATAAACATTCCAGTTCACGAGGTTCCTATTTTGTTTGCTGTCGAATGGTTTCTGTAAGTAATTCTAATACATCCAATGATCCATTCAGTGTGTAAACAAAGGTCTATCAATTAGTATGAAAAACCTCAGGCAGCATTCAACTTTATGATAAATTGTATTTGCTGACGAGGTCATTGTATCAAATATAGAATTATGAAATAATAACTATTTATTCAGTTATTTTGTTTTCCATAGCGACCGACTTAGAACAGGGGCAAATGTTGAAAGTCATTTTATCTGCGCTGGTATCACAGATCATCTCCGTAGAGAGAAATACCACTTACAGAAAGAAGATGTCAAAATGATTACAGAAATGGAACTCATTGTCTACTCAGATACAATCTAAAATATTTGTGAAATTGAATTTTATTGAGCAGTTATTGACACTGTAAATATATTTGTGCACCTTTTCCATACACTCATATCCATCCAAATTCACACTTATCGATATACAATTCATAAGTAATTTTTATTACATCAATAACAGAAAAAACTATACTTGGGTCAAATTTTAATGCATAAATACATTTTGTCAGTTATTGCATTGACAGACACTCAACAAAAAAGTTAAGGGCAACTTGATTCTGTGCTCTTTTCATGCCATTTTTGCTTATTGCTTATTTTTTGCTTTATTCACATTCCTGTGATGTTGGCTGTATTGTATACTCATTGACAAACTACAAAAGGTACTGGATTCGATAATACAAGGGTTGTTCGAAAAGTTCTTGGACGGTGTCAATCTTCGTTAAATAACTCACTAGAAATATTTAAAAAGCAAAATATAAAATGTAAAATCTTTGTTTTGTTCATTCTATACGATTTAACGGAAATCAATTTACTTCATTTTAAGGTCAGACGACACGTTCCTAAAATATATGACTTGTATCTCTTGGTATTATATGAAAAATTACTCATATTTGTCATTTTCTTCTGATATCTACATTGTTTTTCAACATAATTTTAAATATAAGTACATCAAAATTTTTGATATAGGCATTTAGAAGATTACCCATAAGTGTTTTATAAGAAATATGACCCTGTGGTATCTTGTCCAAATGCCTGGTAAGGTACTCTAATTTTTCGTGAGAAGACTTATTTAAGTACCTACACTTCAGTGATAAATTCTTAGAAAAATTTATATATTATTGAGGAACGTGTCGTCTGACCTTAAAATCAACATGTTTTTTACCCGTGGTGTACACTAAACCGCAACGTAACGTCAAAATATAGCGTCAAGAATTAAAAATATACTATTCCTATACATTTCCTACAGTATTATCCAATATTCACTCATTCAAAAACCTTTTTCTAATACTTGACATTTATTTTTAAAGCCGCTTAATCCGAAACAGGGACAAATAATCTTTCACAATAAAAGTACGTCATTACATAGAAAATATCAAAAAAATAAATAATAAGTTTGATTTAATAATTCATTTCAACAATCCTTAAAAGGAAAACATAGATCAAAAACCTTATTGACAAGTTCCTGACAGGAAGATATGATCTGTTGTGAAGTCACCTTTGAAAAAAATCTATCGGTTATATCTAATTATGAAGATAATTCAAACCCGAGTACTTTTTCCATTAGTAGAAGCCATAGAAATCATAATATATATATCTTTTAAAAATAAAAAAAAATGATTGAACATGAGGACTACCTTTTTTACAGATAATATGACTGCAGACATTATTTAGTGTATTTTTGCAACTTACTTAAATTTGACCTGCTCCGCGACCCGAATTTTGCATGTTTAAAATCTGGATAAGTTTTGAATTCATTGTGATATCTAAATAAAATTTATACAAATTATTCAAATTTATTGTTAAAATATTGTACCAAATTTGGATAACATATGACGTCAAATAAAAAAAAGATATGAAAGATTGATTGATTGATTTTATACTGTTTAACGTCCCTCTCCAGAATATTTCACTGATATGGAGACGTCATCATTGCCGGTTAAGGGCTGCAAATTTGGGCCTATTCTCGGCACTCAGGGTCACTGAGCAGGGAGGGATCTTTATCGTGCCACACCTGCTGTGACACGGGGCCTCGGTTTATACGGTCTCATCCGAAGGACCGCCCCATTTAGTCGCCTTTTACGACAAGCAAGGGGATACTGAGGACCTATTCTAACCCGGATCCCAACCGGAAGATATGAAAGAAGTCCTCTGACTTTTCGAAGAAGCCTCGTATGTACAATATTTGTTGCTTTTTGCCATTTAATACGTTTTCATGCCTCAAAGAAGACATCTGAAGGTTAAGGGTCATTGGAATGCTGCAATCCTGATTTTCACAACGTCATGTTTGTACGCAATTTTGTGTTTGTCATTCTGTAAGAGGATATTTGTTGGAACGATACGAAAATACTAAAATATGCAAACGAAGACCTAAGAGTGGTCGCCCGAAGAGTACAACTGTTAGACAAATATCACTTCTTCCCTAGAGAAACCGAATGTCTTCAGCTGTTGCTTTGAACAGAGAGCAGTGGTATAAAGATCCCCACATAAACCTTACGAAACAGACTGCATGATGTGTGTTTACGTGCCAGAGTACCTGTTGTGCACCCATATTTGACCGTGGAATATCGCAACCGTCGCCTCCAGACCATATCAACTGGGACCATCATCATATCCAAGGAGTGTTATGATCTGATGAATCCAGATTTTGTCTGGATTTCAGTGATGGTTGCAGGCGAGTATGTAGGAAGAAAAAAAGAGAGTTTTAAGGACTGTTGCATCACAGCACATGATCGGTTGGTTGTGGGTCAGCCATGGTTTGGGCAGGTATCAGTTTCAATGGCTCCACAGACCTTTATGTCATAAGGAATGGATCAATAACATATGTCCGTTGCGCGTATGAGATCCCCACACCAATTGTAAGGTTTTACGCTAGCGCGAGGGATTAAAAATTCATTTTGATGGATGACAATGCCAGACCACATCGTGCAAGAGTGAACAACCAGTACTTAGAAGAAGAAACAATCGAAAGGATGGATTGGCCAGCAAAATCACCTGATTTGAATCCAACAGAGAATGTATGGGATATGCTCTAAAAGCAAATTCTAGAAAGGCAAAACCAAGCAGAAATTGAATCAATAGTTTTCCAAATCGATGTAGGGAAGTAATTCGGGCGAGAGGGCCATACAAGTTACTGAAAATAACGTTTGGACTTCCTAGGCTAATTTAAACCCTGAAAACACAACTGCTGCTTCCTCTTGAAATCCTGTATTATTGAATATTATTGTTATTTTGACAGTTACATGTTGTTACTTGTTGTTCAATAGTTATTATAAGAGATTTGTTATTGTTTACTTTTAAAATATTACTTATTTATACCACCTTTAAAATATACGAGTATGTTGCAAAAAATTAAATTCTCAAGTTGGCCCTTAACTTATTTTGTTGAGTATGTAAATGTATATACATGTGTTGTTTAAAGAAACGTGTACGTACAGAAGAATAATTAATTGTTGTCAATTCAAATGATGGGACATTTAATTTTCAAATTTAAGTAATTTATATTCTTGTCTTATGTTTCATTTTTCTATGTTTTTCAACATGTATTTGTAGGGAACGGTATATACATGTACGTTATGTAATAATCTAATGATTTTTATTGTATAATTTTTTTTTATGCGAAGTGTTCTTGTACTGTTTAACATGCATACATATTCTTCATACCAAAAGGATGATAAGGGATTAAATTTGATTAAATTTAAGCAAAGCAGTTTTCATGTTCTTGGGTATCATGTGTTTATTTGTAAATCAAAAGATGTGAATTAACTCCAATGTTAGAATAAGGAACAATATAGTGTACGGCTTTCACTATAACTTTAGCTTAATTGGTTACATGTTATGTTAAAAATATCTTATGTAGAATTCTCTTAAATCATATAAACTTCATATTGTCTTTTAATCTAACTTCAAAGAGAAAATAAACACAGAAGAAATCGTATTATCAATGCAAAATATACTCTGCCTTATTTACGGAAGTGTCCTACTGTCGTTGATGTCCCTGGCATACCAAACAAATTCAACAGTGATTCATTATATTAATTGGGAAATAGAATTGATTAATGACAAATTGTATGTTGTTTTACGTCCCATTCGAGAGTTTTTCACTCATGCAGAGACGTCACCATGTACCGGTAAATGGCTTCAAACTTTCACCTTTACTCGGCACTCAGGGCCATAAAGCACTGAGCAATATCTATCGTGCCAACGCTTGTCGTGACACAGGACCTCCATTTTAAAACGGTCTTATCCGAATGACCACATATGTCACTTCAAGTGCCTAGAGTATTCGGTGAAGGAATAGTTGTCATCCATTTTTTGTCGACTTAAGTTAACGAGATTCGAATTCCAAACCTCAGTATCATGGAGCGAGAAATAAAACTGAAACTATAGATAACCAAGAGGCCCATGGGCCACATCGCTCACCTGAGCACTAATGGTAGGAAAAAGTAGAAAATGGCTTTTAAAAGTAGTCCCATGACCATGCAATCATGGATTTGCTAACTTTTAGAAAATGATTTTTTAAAAATTTTCCTATATATATCTTTAAAAACTTTGGGCTGCCAATTTGGCCCCGCCTACCCCTGGGGGTCATGATTTGAACAAACTTGAATCTACACTACCTGAGCATGCTTCCATATAAATATGATCAATTATGGCTTTGTCATTCTTGAGAAGAAGATTTTTAAAGAATTTTCCTATATATTTCTACGTAAAACTTTGGTCGGCCATTTTGGCCCCGCCCTACCCCCGGGGGTCATGATTTGAACAAACTTGAATCTACACTACTTGAACATGCTTCCATATAAATATGATCAATTATGGCTTTGTCATTTTTGAGAAGAAGATTTTTAAAGAATTTTCCTATATATTTCTATGTAAAACTTTGGTCGGCCATTTTGGCCCCGCCCTACCCCCGGGGGTCATGATTTGAACAAACTTGAATCTACACTACCTGAGCATGCTTCCATATAAATATGATGAATTATGGCTTTGTCACTCTTGAGAAGAAGATTTTTAAAGAATTTTCCTATATATTTCTATGTAAAACTTTGGTCGGCCATTTTGGCCCCGCCCTACCCCGGGGGGTCATGATTTGAACAAACTTGAATCTACACTACCTGAGGATGTTTCCCCATAAGTTTCATCTTTCCTGGCACAGTGGTTCTTGAGAAGAAGATTTTTAAAATATGCCACCAAATTTTCATTTATTTCCCAATTATCTCCCCTTGAATAAGGGCGTGGCCCTTCATTTGAACAAACTTGAATCCCCTTCACCCAAGGATACTTTGTGGCAAGTTTGGTTGAAATTGGCCCAGCAGTTCTTGAGAAGAAGTCGAAAATGTGAAAAGTTTACAGACAGACGGACAAACGGACAGACGGACAGACAGACAGACGGACGCCGGACAAAATGTGATCAGAAAAGCTCACTTGAGCTTTCAGCTCAGGTGAGCTAAAAACGACGTCTAAAGTATCTTAAAATCCACGAGGTCTCCATGTCAATTTCAATAGTCCCGCCCATTGACAGTAGAGAGTTGCTCGAAATTGACATGCGTATTTGGCTTCTATATTTTAAGTTTGTTAAATCTATATTCAGGTTTAGTTATCAGGAAATCACTTCAACTAACTTTCAAAGAGTTATCAAAGAGACCAGGTGATTAAGGTTTTTTTGCATAAGTATTGTTAGTTGACGATTAAAAAATCAACGTCATTACGTTTAACATAAAGTTTTGATATAGGATAACAATTTATGTCATTTTCTAGCAAAATATTCAAATATCGGACGGATGTGTCTTGCTCTGCGGTATCTGATAACTCAAGCGCATCGGAAGTTATATTGTGACAACCGAAGAGTCGAAATAATCATTAGTGCATTGCAAATAAACATGTATCGAAAGACATTAAAAGAATTTTACTATTCACATTTCACTGGACATTTTTCTAAAAAGCAAGTTATATTACTTTTTTGAGCGATGCTATTTATTCAGCATAAAATGTTCAAATTTGCTTTCTGAAGGAGATGATCTAGAACTAGAATATTTTGCGAGAAAAATTAAGGAAAAATATTCTTGTAAAATAAAAAGTTAACGGATGATATTCAGCTGAATATTTCTGCGGTACATACCTGTTTTTGAGTAAAAGCATTATCGATATTCGTATCGTAAAAGGGAATTTAAATTTTTGTTCTGTTTTCAAATTTTAAATTATGTGTCACACATGCTTGACCAATGGTAAGTGGAACGTGAAAATGCATTTAAAGCTTCGATATCTTTTAATATCGGGACTAAGTTTTAATAAGTCACCCGGGAGGTTAAAACGGTCTGGTTAAGTTCTGCAACAAAAGGGAAGTTCTGACAAGGACAATGCCTAAGGTAAGATATTGATGCTAATAATGCAAAAGGCAAAACCTTTTTTTTTCAGTAACATTTTCTTTATTTTTACTAATTATATTTGATTATAGACCTTAACATAATTATATTTGAATATAGACCTTAAACCAACCCTTTTGGTAATGCTGTATACATGTATGCATGATTGAAATTTGGGTCACATGTCACTAATTGCATGTTAATGAAAGGTTTATACGTCCGTAAACCTTTCTAGATTTTCATGGTGAAAATTGGAAAAACACTTGGTATCATATGAACACCTACTAATTTTGCAGATTTCATTATTCTGCTAACAGTTAGTTGAAGAAAAAAACACAGCCTATTCTTATTATCTTAACAAAAAAATGAAATCAATGTATATCTTAAATTACGTTTTTGAAAACTAGTCTTTCAATAAATTAATGAAATTGTATATTCGAAATACTTTTGAATATTTAACACTGATGAGCAATAAGCAAAAATATCTGAAAACCTGAAGTTTGCATTAAGGGATCATAAATGTTTATTTAGAAACACGATTTTTTTTTATTAATTTAAATAGTTATCTGTCGTATCTTAGGGCTGATATATATTCTTTACTACACTTTTTTTTGTCTGTGAATTAACATAATGTACCATGCTTGATGTTTCAAGTAAAATGAAATTTGACCACAAGGATTATTTCTGCATAATAAAAATTCACTGCACATTTAATGTTCATCTTTTTCATCCCCTTCATAATGAAATGCTCGAAATAAACTTGCATCTATTACCGTTCATACATACTGATTTCTTACAATGTTTCTTCAAAATTGTTCTGCCTGGACATTTAAAGATGCATTATATGATTTTCATAGCTGAACTAGTTTATCTTTCATTGCTAATTATACGCTTACGACTCTCTTAATAACAGAAAAACCAGAAACGTTTTAAAAGAGTTATGTAGGTATTAACATCAGAAAAGATGCTAAGAAGGGTATTTTTATAAAGACTTCAAGGCTAAACAATACGACCACAAACTGTATTTCAAATGAAACTAAAATTGTCATCATTCAACTTTACTTAAACTTATAAAGGATTTTATTAAAAATGCAAAACAGAATTTGCGTATTCAACTCAAGACAGAGCATGCATGCTTGTTGAACAGTAAAGATCTTTTTTTATTTGTATGAAAATTAATGAAAAATGAAATTAGTATTCACAGTAAAAATTGCATATCATTGATGATGTAACATGTACATGGTGTATTTTGTTTGAATTCATATCTTATTTCCTCGCTATATTTAGGGGATATCTATAGTAACTTAATAAATACTCGCATTATTCATACTTTAACTGCACAAGATTAAGGATCACATGAAAGTCAATGGCAACAAGAAAGGATCCTGCATTAAAATATTCAACGAATCTTACATGGTCAACTTCTCTTTGTGCTGACTTTTCTAGCAGTCATTCTTGGATTTATTTATTAATATAAGACTATCGCTATCAAGTATACTTGCTAGTTTTTGTAATATGCTAGTTTTTTTTCTTAAATATTTAATATTCGTTCACTTTCTATAATCGCTTCATGTGTTTTAACAGGTCTGCGGTGCAACCATCTTTAAGAATAGCTAGTTTTTAACATAACAGTCATCTTTTAACCATCTGTATAAATGTATTATAATGTTGGATAAATTTTTCTCCAAATTCAGAGAAAAACGCCCCGTGCCTACATAATTTTGAAAGTTTATGTCCCCGAGAACGTATACCAGCACAAAAAATTCTAAAAAATCCTTTGATTGTATAAGGCAATTCTAGATCATCAAAAAGTCAAACTGTAAGGTAACACTAAGAGCCCAGTGCAGTCCTTTTTGTTTGTGCTTTGGGTGGTGTTCTAACTTTAGCTAAGATTTGAAATTTTATTACGCTTAAGAATTTCTTTAAAAATCATTTCATAAAATTTGCTAAAATGGGACTGATGTTTTTATTCTCATAGTTTAATTTGTTTTTTTTTTTATTTTGACATTTCATCTGAAATTTTATCACAAAGGTCATGGAACATTTTTGATAAAATAGAATTATTAAATATAACACTGTGTACAATATCCCAAGCATAGAATAAGACACATAGTTTAGTTAAAAATCTTTCGAAAAATGGCATTGTCATGACCGAATTATTTTCAAGCATGGCATAGTTTTCAGAAAATATCATTGCAAGTAATCCATCAGATGAATTATTTTCAACTGCTTTATTTTTAAATCTGCTTTTTTTAAAGACTTATTGTTGTTCTGCATCTGCTATCTATTCATTTCATACATGACAAAAATTCCTTTGACTTTGAACGAATTCATGTCAGGCAAGTAGAGTCTGACAAGGATTATTATTTTTTGTATATTTAAGTCACATTTCGAATTTTTGTTCATGCAAAAAATTTTTTATAAGATTTTTTAAAAATCTTTTTTTGATAAAAGTAATGATTATGGTAAGATTATTCATCGAAGCTCTTATAATCTTTTTTGATTATAATATTATCCGCTAGAAAAGTTGAATAGATTTAGATATTTATGAATTTTACCTTGGAAGTCTAAAACCTTTCAAACGGAACAATTATCAAAGGAACATTCTAGATTTTTTCTCTTTAATTCACATTTTTAACAAGCAAAGCATTATTTTCTTTCTGGGATATACTAGTCTAATAATTACGAAAACCGAATAAATTAAGTGAGACGAAAATCGAGTCAGTTTTTCTTTGAAAATTGTATTAAATGCTATAGGAGAATGTAATTACAGCGATTTTGTAATTCCTAAGAGAGGGATACTTCAAATGTTGATATAAAAATCGTTGGCAATACACTGATATTCGGATTTCATCTCAAAATAAAATCATCGATAACATTTCTACCCATGGAACACAAAGAGTAGCGCACAACTATTGAACGTTTCTACATTTTGTTGAAAGAAACGAATTTATATTGAGTTGTTCTTATTTTTTATGAAAGAGGGGTAAGGGGTATGGTCTACGGTTATGTTTTAAGTACCTTTAAAGCATGGAACAGAATAATTTTGGTCTATTCTGTAGAATATTTCAAATATATGACTTTTATGATGAATCAACCAAATGTCAGCCTTAATAAAACAAAAATCACACAAAAAATTAAAATTGTTATCACATACATCTTCTTTGAATGTTTTAATTCAAAATACGTTAGCGCTTTGATTGGAAATTAATCTTCAAAAAAAATTAATAAATTTATGACATTTCTGCTATGCATTTCATCTTGCAAATACTTTAAGGGTTTTTATAAAGAACGCCGCATTATATTCATCTTAAGGTAGAACCTATGTCGGAAAAGTCTTTGTCACAAGATTTTCAAACTTTCCAAAATCATAAATTAGTACTTGCTTATCAATCAGTCAAAAGCTCATGATATGTTTCCTTGTTTTTAAATCTATTACAGCCTGTGAAACTTGGTATTGTAATTACATACTGCGACAACACATTTTAGGGGTACTTGTCAAGAAGAGAAAATGAAAATTCACAAAAATACCTCTTCAAACATCGTCGTTTATAGACTTTATTAACTGAATAATATTAAGCAATATTTCTAAAGAATAATTTCTTTTTTATTCCATTGACATAAAAGAAAAGTCAAAATTCAAAAAAGAAAAAGGCAAATAGAAGTCTATTTTTCAGTCAATTTTTCACCCTTCATTTGTAAATATTTTTCAGACGTCTTTGTCACAATGTTTTCAATCTTTAATATGATGAAGAACATACCCAAATGGTTCTAAAAATTAAAATATATACCTTTCGCCTTCACGGTAGCTCAGTCGGTAGAGCGCTTGCTCCGTGATCGGTAGGTCGTGAGTTCGTATCTCGGCCCCAACTGACCCAGTCGATAAAATGGGTAGCAACTGTTCCTTCGCCATGCGCTCGGCACTTTGAAGTGAAAGTTGCGGGTCCTTCGGAAGAGACCTTAAAAACCGAGGCCCCGTGTCAGCGGCAGGCGTTGGCACTATAAAGATCCCTCACTGCTCAATGGCCCTGAGTGCCGAGTAAAGGTCAAAATTTGAAGCCCTTCACCTGCATACGGTGACGTCTCCATATGAGTGAAAAATTCTCGAGAGAGACGTTAAACAATATATAATCAATCTAACTTATGAGACATAGGTTATTAACCGATGCTAATATTCTTGACCTTTTTGCACTTACACGGTACTTATTTCTTAAATGTCTGTTTGAGGTTACATGTACTTTCATATTAAAACTGTTTACCAAAATTTGTACTTTTACTTAAAAATATCATATTTAATAGAAAAATTGTAATCATTGTAATCAAACACCAAGAATACCTGTAAGTAGCAAATAATTATGAAAAGGAATGCGCATCAACTCATGATAGATATCACAAAAATGTACGAACGATCGCACGATCTAAAAACGTACATCTTTGACTTAAACACATATCATCAATATACCCGGTATTACACTATTTATATAATTAGTTGGCAACTGAAGATTTAGTTGGCTACTGAAGATTTCTTAGGATTTTTGCATTCCTTCAAAATGGCTACATACAATTCACATTATTACAGTAAGTTGCATACATTGTAATTTCACTACACAAGATAGTCTTGGATTTATCAATTTAATTAAGATCAAGATCTAGTAAATGAAAGGTGCCTAGAGATTTCTCTGAATACAGAAATAAATTGTCATTAAGCATATAACCAAAAAAATATATAAGTTTAATTAAGATTATTTTAATATAATTTTGAATTGAACTCTGTGATTTTCAAAATGCTATTGAATTAAGCTGTAAAGTACGGGGAAAAGTGACATTGGATTAGCACAGGCTAAACACATTCACTAGTTATGATGTCATACGACGTAGGTTCTACGTTAAAGTGGCTTAGTAAGAGCCATTTTGACACTTTTGAAAATGAGAAGTCCAGTGTCCGGTGCCCACCAACCAATTCTTTCATCATTTAGGACACAGCGATAACAATCGTTAAACCACCAGCCATTGTGATTTTCTGCGCATGATTTTCTTGCACTTCCGTCGTTGTCTTGATCGTAGGTAGAAAACCTCATGTCGTTGTGACAATACGTATCACACACAGATCCAAAAGCATCAACTTCATTGGAAAAGAAAGACAGACAGAACAATTAATCTCATGAGGTATTTTTACAACAAATGTAGAAGTACGAATTACAAATGCAACATCAATTAATTTTAATTACTCTAATTACTTCAGGATACCATTTAAAGGTCACTATTTGCAAACATAAAGTGCTGAGAATACGGGATAATGTATACAGGAAAATTTTCGCGCCCTGGTTCATTTTCGTCCCTTTCGCCCTTGTCACAGATGGAGGAATTTAAAACGCAGCGAATTCAAATTACACAGTATAAATTCTTAAACAGAACTGGGACTGGGTGAGTTTTAAACGAGGCAAATCGTAAGCAAGTGTAAATGGGAAAAAATAACATGGGGCGAAAATAACCCTGTATACAGTGTTAATGTGTTTGATAGTTACTGATACTACATGTATTGAGTTCTTGTTGACAAAATACTTAACATTACTTATTTCACGGCTGTTGTTGCTTTGTTGCTGATGCAGAAAAATACCGAGAGTGGTTTTGTTTTTTGAGGTAAGAAAATGCTTTACAGAGGGCTTTGAAAACCTTTAACCAGATACTTTCTTAAAAGTATTTTGAATACTTTGTCATATTTCTTAAAATCCAAGGCATGTGGCAAAAATGATGACATTTACTCTTTCTCAGATTAAACACAAGTATGAAAATCATGATTGTATCATAACACGATGGAATTAAATCGCGAGTAGATACGTTAGTGTTACTAATTATAAAGATCTACATGAATATTAATAAGAAACAGAATAAGCTGGCCTTTTTAAAGCTTTCTTTTTAGAAAACAATGTACAGAAATATATTGACATTTGGGCAATCTTTTACAAAAGGTTTCTTGTTCTCTTCATACTCAAATTTTGTGCAATTAATTATTTATCTAGAAAGAACAATCGCATTTGAAATAGATATCAGGAGAGTTGTTTCTATAGCAGTTAAACATTTTTTGCATCGGACAGTTTTAATTCTGTCCATTAATATAGATCAATTTTTTTTCTGAATGGTCCTTTATACATGTATTTTTATTTAGACTTATATATCAGTTCAGGTTCATTAACCTTCTGTTCCCTCATATAAAATGTTGCTTGAACCTTACTGATTTTCAAAAGAAATGTATTCTATAAGTAAAATACAAAGGATTCTAGCTTAGTTTGC
Source organism: Saccostrea cuccullata (assembly GCF_032062105.1). NCBI lineage: Eukaryota > Metazoa > Mollusca > Bivalvia > Ostreida > Ostreidae > Saccostrea > Saccostrea cuccullata. The sequence continues at coordinate 20,735 of NW_026924719.1, forward strand.
GGGTAAAAAAAAAACACAGAATGTGTTTTGAATGATACTTACATATGTTACCAGAAAATCCCTTCACGGATAATTTATATTTTTCTGTCTCATCCCCAATTGCAAAATCTGAGTAGTGCGCATAATAATGAACACCATTGTCATCTTCCAGGTCTATTATCAGACGTACGTGACCATTTTTGGTCAGACCATGAATAAAATCGTTTCCTAATTCAAAGAAAGTAAAAAACGTTGAATAATTGAAATATGTAAATATTTGAAAACTTGTAATTTTATAATATTGTATCATACACAACCAACTTCTTACCAGCAGTTCTTGTTGAGTGCATTAACCCGTTTTATGCTTTTTTGTTTTGATCGTTTTGTTTGTATTGTCTACTGTTCCTCTCAAAATATCTTTATTTATTAGGAGACTCTACTTCTTGCCGGTGGAGAGCTGCATATTTTGTCCTATACTCGGCACTTATAGTCATTTAAAAGAGAGGGATCTATTTTGTACAGCACCCACTGCAATACGGGACATCGGTTTATTAGGTCTCATTCAATAGACCGGTCTTCATATCCCACAGTGAGATTCAAACCAAGGATCAACTCCTTTATTCGCGACTCTAGAACATACATGTACGCTCTAATCACTGCGGGTAACGTTTCAAGTTTTGTTGCCGTAGGTGATAAATTTAAACTTTTACCAAGAAAATTTAATACTAACACCTCAAATAATATAAATATTTTCATAAAATCAGACAGATTGATTATATTTATCAGTCATAGGCATGCATGTTATTCTCAACTATGGTCAATGAAAGAACCGGTCACGGTAGCCTAGTGGTGAGAGTTCGCTTTGTGATCGGTACATGTAAGGTCGTGTTCGATTCTCGTTCGCGGCTCCACATCATACCTAAGACGTAAACATAGGAAGTGACTGCTCCTTATCCAAGCGCTCGGAACTAGAGGTGAACGTCACGTGTCTTTCGGATATGACCTTATAAAATGTAGGTCCCGTATCACGGTAGGCGTTTGCACGATAAAGAACCATCACCGCTCAATGACCCTGAGTGCTGAGGCTAGGTCTAAATTTGAAGCCCTTCAACGGCAAATGGTGACGTCTCCATATGGGTTTTTAAAAATCTCGAGAGGGACGTTAAACAATATACAATCAATCAATAATTCAATTAAGGAAAAAAAAACCTGTTCATTGTAAATTACATGTCCAGTTTTTCATATTATAATAGCATTTATTAAATCTTAAAAAAATCATCAACTGTATTTATAAATGTTAATTGAGTTTAGATCACTTCAATATACTATTAAAAGTAATATTTAATAATTAATAATTTTGAACTTGTTGGATTACCAATCCAAAAGTCTGTTTCTAAACAACCAAATCCTTCAGAGTACTCTTTCCAGTTTCTTTTAAAGCTAACTGATCCGTTCATACGTCTTTGAATAACCTGTTGAGATAAAAAAATGTAATATATAACTGACAGTATTCGAACTCAAAATTCCATTGAATATTACAAAATAAAATTGGAGCAAACACGAACCTCCAAAACATCAAAGATGGCATCAGGTGCTATGAAGGAGTGAGAATCCTCTAGCGACCCGTCACAACCGCCGTATGCTCCGTTCTTTAAGTAACAGTAAAATCCGTTTTTGAATTAAAATATTATATATTGCATTTTTTCCGATGGAAATGTTTGACGTTTGACGTTTTACAATCGTGGTCATAAAAAGGTGAATACTTGATTAACAAGCATATGGGATTTCAAAATCTTCATCTCTGAAATACAGAGATTATGAACATACTACTGATGAAAATATATTTTTTTTAATTAAATTATTTGAGGATAAATTAAATTACTTTACCAATAATTCTGGTATTGCCTGAGTTGATGCAGTTTACGCGATTTGTTTAAATCATTTTAAATTTTTATTAGGCTTTACTCAAGTCATAGAGACGATAATACAAAATAGGCAAAATTATGAAATGCATTAAATCCATTTTTCAAGGTTTCGTTTGTTTGGAAAATCTTTCAATCTTGATCTATAAATATCATTTTTATTTATTTTTTTTCAGTGTCGTATCTTCCCACTTTTGTTCCTAACTAATGCGTTTGATAATTTAGTACAGCTCTGGCTCTATGATTCGTATAGGTCGGAAAAAAACAATCAATTAATCTTTTGTTCTTTCTTTGAAAGTATCTGTCAATACATACTGTCCAAGATCGTCCATTTCGGAACTCGCAATATACTCTTACAAGGGAGTCTTCCAAATGAATTATATACTCTCCCGACACTTGGGTTTTAGCAAAAATGCAATCGCAGTCACGGCACCCTTAAAAATAAAACTTGATCATTAAAATTTCATGAAGGATAAAAAAGTTATATTCGTGATATATTTTGTACACCGTAGTAGAACATAATCTTTCAATTAAAATTTTTTATGAGACTCTTTCAGGTGAAACGTTCTGTTTGTATTTTTTGCCCATTATTCTTTTTCTCTGTCTGTCTGTTAGTTTGTGCCGATTGGTTTTCTGCACAATCGTCTGCATACTAGTAGATATAAATCTCATTTATTGTCAGTGTATTTTAATGCGATTCATGAGTTGCAACTCAGGTCTTTCTTTCGTTCTGCTTCAATTTTATAGAGGAAATTACGACATATTTAAATAAGGAACCCAATGTTAACATCATGCAGATTTCTTTTAAATCTCACATTTCAACCAATTATTGTGGCCCGCTTGAGGCGGTGATTGGAGCGTCTAGAAGTCGATCCTAACGTCGCAGGTTTGAATAAGAGGAATACGTGTCCTTTCTGATGAGACCGTACAAACTGAGGACATGTGTTGCAGTCGCACCAAAATGATTCTTAATGCTCAATGGCCGTATGTGCAGAGAACATGTCACAATTTGCAGCTCTCCACCGGCAGATGGTACCCTTTCCATATATGTATGAGTGAAAATTCTCGAGAGCGACGTCAAAGAACAAACAAACAAACAAACAAAACGAATTATTCCTATACTACTGGAACAGTATGTATATATACTGGAAAAATATTTTCCTCCAGAAAGGTAGCCCCCCCCCCCCATCTCTTTGAAAACAATGACCATATATAAACTAATTAATATGAATCTCAATTAAAACGAAAATTCAAGGAAACTGATACAGGACGGATTACAAAATGACGATACAATGACGTATATTTTTATTATTACATGTTCATTGTTATTGTTATTGCTATAATTGCCGTTTTTCAGACAACAAGGACAAATCTTTACTGAAGAGCAAAACCCTACCAAAACTTGCGTTTCCTTTGTTCACTACCAATGGATTGACTTGATTTTCACACGAAGTATGTGTTGTTGTTGTTAATTCGGCTGCAGGTGTTGTGGTTATCTGATCTTTTTGGAGGTTGTTGCTTTCTTCAACTCCCACGTCTTCATGCTTAACTCGGTGCTGTAAAATAAAAAAAAAAAACGGACCGATAATCGCTGTTGTAGTAGCGATGGTAAGCCTAACTGCAGGAAAAGTAAATATTACGTTTTCATTCCTAAATGATTATATCAATACTGATTATTTATTTTGCTTTCATGATCATTGACTTGATTAAATTAAATTTGGCATGATAAAGAATTTCTATTAGATTTAGTCCGCTTTAGATTATCTAGGTTAAAGCCCTTGTGGCCAGCACGGGCCAAGTATATTTACATGCGTATGTCAACATGATATCACTGCGTACACTACGGAAGTGATAAATTATTTTTGACGGCTGAAGCCGTGCTATCTAAGTGTACAATTAACTTTTGTCTGAATTTTGTATACTGATAATGTTTTTTATTTTATTTTATGGATAATTTGACCAATTATTACATATTTAAATACAATTTTTTTTCTATAATTAAAGTTGCATATGTGGCAAAGTGCAACATACCTAATTTGAAGTGTCTTGTTGTTTACGAAAATGGAGAGTGAAGGTGGTTTTCTAGAAATTCTGCGATTGTACAAAAAACTGTGAGCATGGTTCACGACAGTATACGGAAAATGTTAAGGAATGAGAAGTTCCACAGATCACGCAGCACTGTTATGGCCTACTATGAGAAATCAACGGAAAATAGACGTGCAAAAAAGGGGATTTTTTAAAAACTGAATTTATTTTAATTAAGCTGTATAATTATCACATAACTTAAATACTTATGGAAATAGCATTATATAACCCTCTCTTTAGTGCATGAAGTTTAGTCCCATCGATGGACAGTCACGTGATGAATGCATAGTACGTGTACTGAATGTAGGTCATTAACAAATTTCAATATCGCAAGGGCATACCCTAATTGAAATTAAAAATTCAAGCTACTTATTAATTCTGTATATTTTGTAGTTTCTGGAAAGTGCTGCTGCTTTGAATTGAATTTGCGTTTCAATAGTTAAATTTTAAAGTAAATAGGCTAATGTCGAAAAAGGCTTGACTTTTCCAAATATTTTGTGAACTTATAAAATCACGCCCTCGACTTAAAGAAAGCAGCAGCACTTTTCAAGTTAAGAAAAATATCCTTTATCTATATTCAAAAATGGTTAAGATCTATGCATTGTATGCCCTTGCGAAAGTTCGATTTTATGAGGCATCTCGATGTAAAATATATGTAACCTGTACATAAAAACACGACATAATTTATAACATACATTCTCTGGATAGTTAATGAATAATCGCACTAAACAAATGCTATACATTAGTATTAAATGACTATTTAAAACCTGCAAATGATATTCCGTTTAATAATAAAACGCATTTTTCATTGTTAAAAAAATCCCCAATCTGCCTCTCACAGCACACGAAATACGTCATTTTCACCAAAATGACGTCATGTTTACAAGTTCATCGCGATCAGTGCTTTGTTTATAACCAGCTACATGGGATTTAACTAGCAACGTTTTCAATGCATTGATAAGTTTTATTGTTGTTTATTATGCTAATACAGTTATAAGTTGCAAATCATTTCATTTTCAGGTATTATGAGAAATAAATTAAAAGTTATATTTTTGAATGACGTCACAGTAAACTTTTCCCGTATAAATTTGGCCCCGCTCCCTTTTTTCAAGCCTTAACAATGCTATGCACTTATTTTATCAAAATGAAATTGCATTGTCAATTGTACAAGAATAGCATTATAATTTAAATTAAAGCATACCTTTGTGTAATGTTTACACGTTGAAGAATTGAATTCCATCTCATATACATATGATTGGTTAAAAAGTGTGCATATAATTTCTCCTTCTAATTTACAACCGAACACTGAACGACAGTCTTCAGTCTCTGCACAAAGAAGTGCGCATTCTACCACCGAGCGTCTCTCTTCTATTGTTATTTCATTCATATATAGATGTTCTTCCGGGAAAGAAACGGCGGTTTTAAAGTAAAGTTCTTCTCTATATTGTGTTACGCATGTTACGCTCATGAGACATGCATACAGCAGGAAAAGTTTAAGCTGTTCTTGTACAAGTATCATGTCTGGCAGTTTGATTTCTTATTCAGGAATGACCGGTTGAAGACTGCATCAATTGTTATATTCAAAAATCATGATGTGAAATAATCTGTGAAGTTTTTCCAGTGACAGGACATTTTTATAATGATCCATTTATAATCAGATGTGATGAAAAGTGATGGGTCGAAATCGATATTTAATCTATTAAACACGGTATAATTCCTTGACTTTACAGTGAAGGTCTAATAAAAAAAAACAACTTTTGATGTTCATTCCACCGTTTATATTGGAAAACCTTAAAATAAAAAAATACTTTAGATAATTATATGGTTGCCTGGAGATGTGACAGGGCTTTTAATACATTTCGTGATTTAATATTTTTAATCTGATTGTATTGTAATTTCTTTAAAAGTTTAATAGAATATTGATTTTAAAATTGAATTCACCACAACCTTAATTTCTCAGGAGAGTACTGGTAATTTTTTTGTATTTGAATGAAAATGTAATTTTTGTTGGGAACAATTCAATAATGTAAAAAGCATAAAAGATTATTAAAAAAGACTGTAACAAAGTTTCGAAAATTATGTATTTTTGCTACTTATACCAACTTCATCATTGCCTGCTTGAGAGATAATAGATATATTCCCTAATCTCCATAGTTTTTAAGGATACAAAAATGGCATTAATACCTTATGCTATTAAGCAAGATAAGATCGTTTTCATTCGAAATGGACAAAAAACACTTCATAAGGCGTTTTGTAGGAAACGCTTTTCTTGATGTGATGTGATGTATGAGTGGGTAAGAAATCGCAAGAATTTATCTTTGATAGACAGATGGTAAAAACTGCATTGACCCTAGAACCCTATAACCCTCAATCATATATTTTAGTATCAATTATAATAATATTAAGCTGGCAAATTATGTTTCACTCCATCTTTTTATCAGACACATCTGAATTTGGAGTAAAAACATTAAAAAAAAACTTTAAAAGGTGTTAAAATATCGATATGTTTTCAAATTGTACTTTATTTCTCACACATGCTTGACCAATATTTAATGAAACATAAAAAGCATTGAATGAATGCTTTAAATTTTAGATGCTATTAAAATCAGGGCTCAGCTTAAATAAATTATCCTTGCATGATCTGCTTCATTGAAAACATCTTTGTAAATGCCTGTAACATAGGACATATGTTCTGAAATAAGGACGGGTGTACACACATCTCTATCGATTCAAATGATGAAGGTAAGATCATAAGGGTACTAATGATACAAATTTTATAACCATGTTTTATAAACTTCATAGGAACTGAGAAATAATTTTGAATGTTTATTTAAATACATGGCATTAAATATCGTATTTATATACTGAACATTTTGAAAAAGACATGGATCAGATTATTTAGATTTACTGGGTGCAGACGACATTCTTTGTTAGAAATAACAAGTAATTCTGCAAATTCACAAAACTACCGCATAACAAAACTTAAAAGTTTATCTAATTTTTGTTCTCCTGTAGATTATTGGTCGCCTTCGTGGCGCAGCGATCATGTCGTCTGCTCTGCAGTCACGAAGTAGGGAGTTAATCATAACGTCGCGGGTTCGAATCCCTCTGTGGGACGTGGATATCGGTCCTTCGGATTAGACCGTAAAAACCAAGATCCCGTGCCGCAGTAAGAGCTGGCACGAAAAAGATTCCTACTTATAAAAATTGCTCATTTGCCGTAAGTGTCCAGTACAGGACTAAATTTGCAGCTCTCCATCGGCATGTAGCGGCGACTCCGGTCCATAAGAGTGACATATTCTCGAGAAGGTTTATAAACAACATATCATGAATTATATTTTTGGGGACTTTTCTTGGCGTAAATAAGTTACTTCTTTGGCATACTTAATTCTTCTGCTATCTATAAGCATACCAACAGTAACACAATTTTTTTTTAATTTGACATGAATGTACGGATTTTAAATCTATTTCTTTAAATGAAAAAAAAAATGGAGAAATTAAGCAATTTACACCGAATAACGAGTATTTTCAAATATTCTTTGCGTGAAATACGAGGGTTGATCCAAAAGTAATGTCACAGTGTCCATATCTTTTATATTTGGCGTCATATTATCAAATATAATATACCAAAAGAAGCACAAATATAAATCTAATTGAAATTTTAATTTAATAATGTTCTTTTTTTAATTTAATTTATAAATGTTTAAAACATAGAGCATAGGGGATGTCGCCGCGTCACAACGGAACGTCACGATTTGAAGTGTATTTTTGTGTAGAATGAAAAAGACAAACACATTGAAAAAAAATCTAAAAAGCACGCAATCTCCCAATTTTTAAAAAAACACAATTCTTGTCATTTTCTAGTCTTTAACTGAAAATTAAATGACGGCATTGGTAATCATAAACATTGTTGTTTTACTCTGTTGCATTTCATGAACAACGGGATTGGTGAAATGGAAAAAACGGCTCGAAAAATTGTAATGCATTTGTTGCTTCAAAATATGAGAATCATCAGTAGCGTTTATTAATCAGACTTACAGAATAAAGAATCTTAATAAGAGACACCTTAATAGATGGTTTCAGCAATTTTGGGCGAGTGATTGGTCACTGCATGATCAGCAGAGGACAAAAAGACCGAAAAACAGGAGATCGGACGGAAACGTTGTCTGACGTAAAAAATGGCACACGTATAGAGTGACATGCATATTTGTATTTCTAAGTTGTCTTTGCTACTGTTCAAAAAATTTTGAGAGAGGACTTAAGTATGAAACGAGTGAGTGTATAATGGTACCAAGAACTCTTAAAGAAAGTGGAATTGGTGAAAGTGTTTACGAATCACAAATATTTTTTAATGAAACGAAGTGAAACGCTTAAAAGTATGAGGGTGCGTATCCGTAATATTACGTTATTTTTAGATGCGCGACTACCATAAATGCACATTGTTTAAAATCCGATATTTTCAAAAGTATACATCATATTCCTTTAAATTTTTCAGGTTTGATTTGAAATAAATAAAGCTTACATCATGTATAATTTACTTGCTTTACGTCGATTTATAGCAATTTTATTAAAGTTGTGACATTACTTTTGGATCAACCCTCATAATATCATGCATAACAAGTGATTCCAAGTGCAAAGTAATTTGAAGGCATGCATTATTTTCTACACAATACAGTTTCACTGTAAATTGAAAAACTCATTTTTCATTTTCATCCTCTGTTGGTTCTACTTAATTGTGCGACATAAAAGATATATCTTCTATCGTTTACGCTGACTGATTTTCAACTTGTTTTCTATTTAATAGAACACACAAATAAAGCTTTTCATTAATTCAAACATTAGTTTGATATTTAAAGATGAATTTTATGATTTCAACAAACGAACTACCTTTTCTCCTCAACTGATTGTGCATAAATAATTCTTTAATACTATATCTTTACAATAACTTTATAAGAATGGCGATGTTATTTAGTTTTCAACGTTTTGTTTTCTTCTTATGCCAAGAATCAGCATATTGTGACCATCAATTACCGACTTCTCTATCTCGGATGCGTCATTTATTCAATGGATGAATCAATTAAGGTCTCTTCTCTTTATCATATCTGATATATTTAAAACTATATGTAAACTTCATTTTAGACAAGAAAAAAAGATATTCAACCTTTTTTTTCTAAATGCAAATGGGCGATCTTTGATAACTAATTCTCAATTAACGACATATCTATCCAAAGCTCAGGTACAAGGGGTACCAGGGAAAACGTCACTTCAACCTTTTCCCTGACTTCATTAAATCACTCAAAACAATCAATGATTAAATTTCTTCCAAGTTATTTGTCTTAAACAATCATTTACAAATTATAATATGCAACTGCAAAGATATATTAACCAAGTTTTACAGTAATCTTCACTGCCATTCCCCACTTAAATACGACTGAATCACCCAATCCTTAGTCAAATGTCGTTTACACATTGACGTCATTTTTAGATTGTGACATCATAAACATTTAATGATATCTTATAACGATATCATTTTTGAATGTTTGTAAGATTAATCATACATTTATTGAACATTGATATTTTTCTCTAAATTAAAAAAAGACAATAAATTAAGATTTAGAGATCACACGAGAATACCTTGGCCTATGTCTCATTTACACTTTAAGATATCAAATAGTAAAAAGTAAATATTTCTTTTTTCAATTCCAAATTTCATTTTTCTAATTCTCCTCATGAATTTAGATAGACGAAATGATAAAAATAATAAAATCCCTTCACAATTTCTTTTTTAAAATTGTCATCTTTATATCTGTGTTCTCTTTGATGATGAAGAGCCAAATGAAAACTGGTGGAAAGACGAGAAACTCCTGTTTTCAAAACATTCGACGAATCCTACATGGACAGCTTCTCTTTGTTTTGACTTTTCTGGCAGTCATTCTGGGATTTATAATCGGGTTTGGAATTCGTGAAGCTAGGCCTTCTAGAGATGTTATACAATGGATCGGTAAGTATGTTTACATTAAAAATTAATAATCAAGTGTTTAATATATAAAAAGAGGAAACTATTGTAGCTGTGGAGTTGAAATACACGGTAGATTTTTTTATTCTAAGTGAATTCAAGTTCATATTATGTTTTCTATCGTGCCACCACCCAACCCCTACCACCTACTCCACCCCTGTGGAACATGGAAACCGGATCTTCGGTTGAGGTCGTACAGAGCAAAGCAAGTGCAAGTACTGGCACGAAAAAGATCCCACAATGCTCAATGGCTTTGGATACCTATAGTATATAAATCAGAATTTATAGCCCTCCACTGGCAAGTGGTGGCGTCCCATATGAGTGAGATTCTCAAGAGGGACTTTAAACAACAAAAGAACAATCAAAATGCCATGCCTTTTTCCTTTATGTTAAAAAAAATTATTCATAATTCTCCTTTTGCATCGTGTTAATTGTAATTATTGGTTTATGTTTTTCTTTTCTTTTTGGTGAATTTAAGTACTGCGTTTTTGACAAATGCAAATTATATTTCATGTATTATTAGACCGAAGAAGAGATTGGCTTAGCCATTCCCAGAATGTAGAAATTGAGAAATGTAATACTGTACGATGATTGATTGATTGATTGTATACTGTTTAACGTCCCTCTCCAGAATATTTCACTGATATGGAGACGTCACCATTGCCGGTGAAGGGCTGAAAATTTAGGCCTATGTTCGGCACTCAGGGCCATTGAGCAGGGAGGGATCTTTATCGTGTCACACCTGCTGTGATTCGGAGCCACGGTTTGTACTGTCTCATCCGAAGGACCGCCCCATTTAGTCGCCTTTTACGATATGCAAGGGGGTACTGAGGACCTATTCTAAACCGGATCCCCACGGGGCTACTGTACGATGAAAGATGACTGATATAATCTAATATATTTGAAGGTATGCCAGGCGATCTTTTCATGCGGTCGCTAAAAATGATGATAGTCCCGCTCATAATAACCAGCGTCATACACAGTAAGTATTTTCCCTCGTAGTTTGAAATATCTATTTAGTTTTAAGAAAACAAATCTGACAATTGTTGTTTTTTTTTTTTAACTTTTTTTAAATGTAAATTTGGGATTTTACTCTTGAGAAATTGAGAAATAATTTATAATTTAAAATCAAATGCTATCATTACCTCATATAATGAGTATATAAAATTATTATTTAAAAAAAAATATTTTCAAAATTTATCTGTACGTTTAATTAGGCGGGTACGTTAATAATGTGTTTATTAAAGTGAATGCACTTAATTGCACTTTTTGCCTTTAATTGCAATTTACTTTTTGTTTTACTAGGCACAGCTTCTTTGGATCCAAGATCTAACGGTAGGATAGGACTTATATCCATCACGTACATACTACTTACAAACTTGATGGGATGTGTGGTTGCCATAACACTTTTTTATATCATTAAACCAGGTACATAAACAGTTTTTGTTTTTTGAAAAAGGTTATTAGGTTCAAATTAAAATTGCAAAATTCAAAAACTAGTCCCGTAAAAAGTGAATATATTGCAGTGTTTCATTTCACTATTTTTGCGATCAAAAAATTTTCCTCGAAAAAAAAAACACCAATAATATCTCTGCTTTGTCAAAGTAAGATTCACTTATCTTTAAATTTTCAAATCTTATTATCCTATTCCCAGGAAAAAGATAACAATCTCGACTTATTGTTAGTTTTTCTATCAGTATATAATTAGATTTTATCTGAATTTTAGAATTTACCATCCCGATTACCGCAAAGGGAAAACCACGCAATCTGGAATCGTGAAATATTTGAAATGAGAAATTAAAGACATTTTCAATAAAATTTCCGTCCAGTTTGAAAATGTATGCTTTTGATATACGAGGGTTGATGCAAAAGTAATGTCACAGTGTCCAAATCTTTAATATTTGGCGTCAGATTTTCAAATACAATATATCAAAATAATCACAAATATAAATCTAATTAACACTGAAATTTTGATATAATAATGTTCATTTGGATTTATTTTATAGATGTTTAAAGCATAAAGTATAGGGGGTGTCGCCGTGTCACAACGTAGCGTCACGTTTTAACGTGTATTTTTTCTTAGAATGAAAAAGACAAACACATTTTAAAGATTCTAAAAAATGCACCTTATCTCCCAAATTTTTAAAAGACACAATTCTCGTCATTTTCTAGTCTGTATTTGAAAATTAAATGATGGCATTCGTTTTTGTGATCATAAACATAGTTGTTTTACTCTGTTGAATTGAACAAAGGGATTGTCGAAATAAAAAATAAACGGTTCAACGAGTTGTAATGTATTTTTGCTTTTAAAAAACGGGAATTATCACAAGCGAAAGCTACGTTAATTAATCAGACTTATAGAATTAAGATTTTAAACAAGAGACATCTTAATAGATGTTTCAGGAATTTGTGGCGGGTGATTGGTCACTGAATGATCAGCAGAGGACAGGAAGACCGAAATATTAGTGATCGGACGGAAACGTTCAATGATGTCTGACGTTGTCAAAAAAGACAGACGTATAGAGTGGCATGTTAATTTTTAAGTTTGTCTTTAATATGCTACAGTGTACTGTTTAAAATATTTTGACAGAGGGCTTCATTATAAAGAGAGTGAGTGTATAACGGTACCGGTAATTCTTAAAGACAATTGGTTAGCGTGTTTGCGACTCACAAATATTTTTTAATGAAACGAAGGGGAAACGCTTAAATGTATGAAGGTGCGTACCCGTCATATGACGTTATACATAGGTGCGGTGACTACCATAAACGCACATTGTTTAAAATCCTATATTTTGGAAAGTATACATCATATTCCTTTGAAATTTTCAGGTCTGATTTAAAATAAAAAAAAACTTCCATCTTGTATAATTTTGTTGCTTTACGTCGATTTATTCCAACTTTATCAAAGTTATGACATTACTTTTGGATCAACCCTTTACTTTAAGTATATTATAAAGATTGTCAGATTGGAATCTTCTTTACCAATACGAAACTCATCATTTGTGCTCTATATAAGGGGAATTCAATTTGATTCATAGGTTTTATCAAAGAATGATGCTAATTTAATGAAAATCTTTGATGTTCAGAATGAATAATACTTATGGGGGAAAGTTTCGTTTGTCTTTTAATTTTACTTTCAATATTATGCATTTATCTGTAGGAAAGGCCCATGTTGCTCATGAAGATAGATTAATGCTAAACAAAATTCGGCCACAAGATATTTTTGCAGATTTACTGAGGTATTCATGGATTATAAATCGTTTTTAGTAAATTGTACGAGGCTTATTCATGACTACTAGTAAATGATTAGAATATTTCAAGTTACGTGTAGATTCCTTAAGTTTAAGTAGTTTACGTATGATACATTCCTCTTCAATATATACAGTGTATAATATTACATGTTCATAACTCTTTATTTTTAAATCATTTGACAGAAATATCATACCAGACAACCTAGTTGAGGCAACTTTTCGCAAAACACAAACACAATTCAAGTCTGAAATAATCTGGAGTAATCAAAAGAATCTTGGTAATTCGTCTAATACCACTGCAGATGTAAATCAAAAATTGGAAATGGTGAAGATTGTTGGCAAAACAGATGGACCAAATATACTTGGTAACATCTTTTATACAGGGAAATTTTAACCCCTTTCACCCTAACCTTAGTCGAACGAATTTAAAGCATTCAAAGAATACAGTATACTTTCTTAAACAAAAGAGTGACTGGCCAACATTGTTTACAAGATTGAAAGGGCAAAAATTTACTGTGGCAAAAATAACCCTGTATAAATTAGAAATTAAAATATGAGTTTAATCTGTTTTATTGTTTCCAAATATCCATACATATAGAACTAATATTGAGCTTCCTTTTTCTCTTTTTTTTTTGTTGTTTACAACAAATTTCATCCGTTTATGTGTTAGCATTTTTTTAATGTATCTTTTCTTAGGGTTGTTATTTGCCTGCTTGTTGATTGGGATTGCTGCGGGAAGATTCAGAGAAAAGGCCAAAACATTTATTGATTTCTTTGCAATGAGTTCTGAAATCGTGTTGCAAATTCTTAGATGGTTTATCTGGTATTTAAAAATATATCTATAATTTGTTTCATATGCTAATGGTATCTAAAGAACAACGTTCACTTTTGCCTTTTTGGCCCTGTGAATTTCTGAAAAATTGAAACTCTTTAGTTTTAGTTTACAATGCATTGAATTAATACTCAGATCTTTAGTGACTGCGTATCTATTAAAATAACGTAAAGTCTGAATGAAAAAGTCTACAAAACGGCCAATTTTTAAAACTATTTTTCGATATTTTATATAGAGTGCAACCTCTGAACTAAAATATGCAAATAGAAAATGATACAACTGTTCCTAAGGATTACAAGACATGTTTTATTTTTTAGATCAGAGGGTGCGCTCATATTATTTTTCTTCTATAAAAGTACTCATATAAACCTGTGAAAACATTAAAATTCCTAAGAAAAATTAAAAAGATATTTCTTTTATTTTTGAAGTGATTATCATTATTATTTTTTTCATGTCCTTCTTGATTATTATAAATCAGCCCTTCCAGAGAAAAAAAAAATTTCTTGTGCATAAAATAAAACCTTTTTTGTATTTTAAGAAATATAAATTACCAAAATTTACTTTCTTAGCTTGATTTCTAAATAGCCTATGTTACATAATGAATGAAGACCACCTGTTCATAAAGGACGGTATTGATCTGGTAAAAAGTTCTTTTTAAATTATAAGCGTTTTTTTTTTATTTTAAGGCTGACCCCAGTAGGCGTGGCGAGTCTCACGGCTGCCTCTTTAGCAGGTACCCGTGACATCACTGAGACGTTTGTAAGCCTGGGATACTTCGTGTTGACAGTGACCTCGGGCATCGTTATCCTCCAGACCACTCTTCTTCCACTCATATATTTTGCATTCTTTCGCGAAAATCCCTACAAACGTATCCTTAGTGTAAAGCGGGCCTGGTTAATGGGTTTTTCTTTCGGGTCATCGTAAGTGTACATTTCAATAAATTGAAAGCATATAATGTTTCAGTCAATATATTTTACATACAACACAATCCAAAAATAAAAGGGAAAATCAAAATTCCCTTTTTTTCACCCAAGGTTTACAATTTGAAGTCATTTTGGTCTTAAAATCCTTATATGTGTGTGTACAAGTTCCCTTTTTGAAGATTTTTTTAAGTATTTGAGGAACGTTCCTCTTTCTACACTTCAGATGCATTTGTGAAGACCAGAGATTTGAGGAACGTTCCTCTCTCTGATCTTTAGATGCATTTGTTATGACCAGACATTTGAGGAACGTTCCTCTCTCTGAACTTCAGATGCATTTGTTATGACCAGACATTTGAGGAACGTTCCTCTCTCTGAACTTCAGATGCATTTGTTATGACCAGACATTTGAGGAACGTTCCTCTCTCTGAACTTCTGGTGCATTTGTTATGAGCAGAGATTTGAGGAACGTTCCTCTCTCTGAATTTCAGATGCATTTGTTATGACCAGACATTTGAGGAACGTTCCTCTCTCTGAACTTCTGGTGCATTTGGTATGACAAGTCAATCAGTCAATTTCAATTGATAATACATACTACATTTATATAAACAGTACATTTGAGGAACGTTCCTCTACCAATTCTATCAAAAACACTACAACCATGAATCTTAATACACTGAACGTTCCTCTCCCCATTTCAAAATTTGACATTGGACTGGAGAAACATTTCTCTTCCAACTGTTGACAATGGATTCATGTTGAATACCCCTCTTCTGATTTCAAATGTTATTATATAACTTTATACATGAATCAGAGGAGAACTGGATTTAAAGAAAGCTGTACACCAAGGTACTCCCTAACGTAAAAGAGTAGATAATCCTGTTGATTTCATAAAGTCAAATTTCAAGGTTGAGACTATTCTGACACAAATAATGTCTGCTTAAAATTTGGGGAAGCCTTTGCTTTACAGACATCAAACTTAGTATACTGGTACTCCCCAAGGAATATAGACCCCTACTGATTTTGGGTTACAAGGTGAAAAGCACAAGGCTCAAACTGATCTAGAAATAGAAAAGTATTGTTTACTCAATATTTAAGTAACTTGAGATTCTAATGCTTGAAAAATAATTTAATGCACTAGATCTGTAGTCCTCCTAAGAAATATATGACCACTTTTGATTTGGGATAAAATGATATGCCCTGGATTTCAATGTAAAAGAAAACGAATACCCTCATGACACCACTTGCAGCAACATTTCAGAGAAATGATTAAAGTTCCTAAACAAATCAAGTAAGTAGTCATAATTTTCATTATTGGTTGGGAAAATTAGAAATTCTATGAATTCCTATATAATATATGTTATCAAATGCTGTACATGGCAGGAAATAGATTAATTATGTTGAATACAAGTTAAACATGTTTAAAAGCAGTGCCAGGGATCGACGGATGATTTTGCATTATTATGAGCGAAATTCGTTATGAAGATAAAAATACATAATTAAGTCACAGTGAATAAAAGCACTTCGCTGTAACTCAATTCAACATAAGTGTGTTGGCAAAAATTGTGTTTTACTGTATTTTTTAAAATCTTTTTATTATTCATCATTTACTTATCTCAATTACTTTATTTATTCTATGGGGAGAGGGAGTAGAGATGGGTGGAATCCGTGCCCATACTAATTTTTTTTTGCTTCCTAACACAGGAAACTTTGATTGAGAATATGCTCCTTAAAAATACCCCCCCCCCTTGCCACTGAACTTATCCTATATACTTTCTAAAATATGCAAAATATACATATTTATGTAGTGTTTTTAATTTGTATTACCGGGTATATTTTTTTAATTTGTAAACTGGCATGATTTAACATGTCCATGTATTAACTATACAGGATGATAAGAGACGTACACTCTATTTTGAATTAACGTTTTGGACAGACCTGGTATATCTTATATGCCAAGTCAGTGTCTTTTTTTTGTAATCAAACATTAATTGATTTGATAAAGAGAACAATAGCTGTGTTTCACCTAGTTCAATCCAAAAATTATCCGTGCTTCACTAGATGCTCAGCAATGTTAATTCTGATGGTTTTAGAGTAGAGCAGAACACACTTAACGAGACTCAAAGGAATAATCTAGTGTGTCAAAGAATTAATGTGTTTAGATGAAACAGATCCGTATAGTTTGTTTATGTATGGCCAATGCTGAAATCTTAAACTCTGAGACAATTATCGCTTCATCGGCTGCACTAAGTGGTCACTGGTCAAATGTTTATTCTTTCTCAAGATATCGTTAGCTCTATCACTTGTGTGTATGAACAGGAGTACATGTACTTAATATATTGAAATCATGTGTTTTTCTTTGCTAGCAATATAGTGACCTTGTCTAATATCATACCCTGCTATAAAAACATGTTAAAAATTTTACTACATGTATAAATTGGTTATCTTGAAATATTATGGTAAAAAAACGCAAATTCAATAATTTAATATCCTCAACATTGTATCCTTTTAAACTATATGCTGCGGTTAGAATAATAAGGATAAAATTTAAAAAAACTAATTATAAAAATTTAAAAACTTTTTTGAAACAATTTACCGGGAAGTTTTTTTTTCTAATTTCATAAAAATTCTAGGCATATTTTGTTGTGTTGTCAACTGCAAGGATTATGATCAAGGCTTGAGTACCCGTGTACAATTTAAAGAAACACTTATAACAAAACCTTTATCTCAAAGGGGTTTTTTGTCATTCTATGTATTAATCTTTTCTAAAAAAAAAAAGTAATTATAATTAAATACAAACTCACATTTTATGTATTGCATTAATTGTTTGAACAGATTTTTAATATTAATCAAAATGGAATGCAGTCAAAAATAGAGTGAATATGAAGTTTCTTTTAGTTGTCATTCATCACTATCCCACTGAAAAATATATTTTATTCTTTAAAAAAAATCCAAAGGTGGTATCTTGTTTATATTCCTACATATACCTATGGTTAAGGATTAGTTAAATACTTTAACAATAACTTAAGTATATGTATTATTTAATTATAAATAAGTATTAATAATTCAGATCTAAAAAAAATTGTACATTAGTTATAGATGTTATATGTATGGTCGATCGGCAGATCATGTCTTGTGTACTCAGTGTCCGGTCCCTGATAAAAGAAAAATAGTATTACTAAAAATACGAGTTACAGTTTCACTTGTTGATACTTCAATCATTTTATGCATATAACCGTAATTTTGTTATTTTTTATTTATTAGGTTAAAGCGGAGAAAAAAATGCAATATTCAGTTTCATTAGAGAGATTCATTTTTACAACACATGCCTGATATGTACACCAATGAAATTCTTATTCCTAGAAACTCAGTGTTCCAGTGTTGGTGAATGTAATTTCAAAGAGTTGAAGAAAATTTTCTTAGATTATTTCTACATAATGAAAACTGCTAAGACCAGGGTTATATAAATTGACCTCAAGTTTACAGATAACATCATCTTCGCTAGCCAAGGGTTTCTGATACGATACTCTCCTCATGAGAGTAGCGTATCAGAAACCCTTGGCTAGCGAAGATGAGATAACAGACTTTTGACCTTGCTGCAGCTGGCTAAATTATTTAATCCCAAATTACCCACACTGCAATCCAAGATAAAGGAAATCTGTGAAATTCAGTGTGCATGTTTCTGAAATTAACAATTAAATCAAAGATAGTTTCATTATCAAGGTATCTAACTTTGAAAAGGGGAAGGAAGATGAGCAATAGCCAATCAATAAAACAAACAATTGTATAACTGTATTACTCAGTACAACATTTCTTTTAATACATGTGCTAATAATTTAATAAAATATTCTAAATCAATAAAACATTTTTTAAGGGTTTTTTTTGTTTTTTTTTGAAATAAGGATTCTTATTCCTGCTTCCTTTAGATCTGAAAATTAATTGCAGGAGATGCTGTTTTTACATTATTATTATAATATTTTTTTTTTTTTTTTTTTTTTTTTTACAAAATAATTATGTGGAATATTTCTTTGCATTTAATATGTACAAACCAGATTTTAGCCTGAAATTTGTTATTCCCGAACCAGAATAATTAGTAAAGTTTTACAGTGTATAGAAATTTCATTACATTTTTTGTTTTTTAAATATATTGAAATTTATTCAAATTTTAAGGGAATAAAATTTAAAACTCTACCAAGATCTAAAATTCTCTCACTGTTTGAGTTCTGTTCTACAATGTAAATTGCTACAATCTTCTGA
Organism: Saccostrea cuccullata; assembly: GCF_032062105.1. Lineage (NCBI taxonomy): Eukaryota > Metazoa > Mollusca > Bivalvia > Ostreida > Ostreidae > Saccostrea > Saccostrea cuccullata. The sequence continues at coordinate 39,997 of NW_026924719.1, forward strand.
CTGCAGAGATATGTTTATCTATAACACGATCAAGTCATCATAGCATCAGCCATGATCAGCACTGCATGATCTTTACTGTCCATGAAGTCACAGGGGACAGATAGTTGCCAGAGCTGATCGCCTTATATAGCTAGTGTTCCATGAGCATATGATTGGCAGTGATTAATAACAATTACAATGTGAACTGGGGACAGGAAGACATCAAGGTCTCAAAGTCTTTATCTTTAAAGTAAAGAATGATGCAGGAATTAGGGTCACTAGACAAATCCCTATTATAGAATCAATTCTTTGGTTTAAAGAAATACACAATAGTACTACAATATAATACGAATTGAGATTCAGATGAAAATAGGTTCTTGTAAATAAACGAATACATTAATAAAACCCATGAAATATTATTTGACAGCTGCATGTACTGTGGAAAAGGAGAAATAAATTAAACTTTTAAAAATGTGATGACTTATATTATCATACATGTATATAAAATGTTCATTGGAGGAGTATGGGGCTTAAGAACTATATATTATATTAATTTACATTTTCCAATTGACACTTAGTTTTTAAATTAGTGTTACATGCAAGATATACAGGAGAATTATTTTTCTCAGACAAAATTTGCAAATCAGAGTAATATTACTGTAAACGTGTAACATTTGGCGGTGTATTCTTTTTAGCGTTTTTGGCGGAAAGAAACATCTGCTAATATAAGTACAATGCTAAATGAACAATAAAATGCGCTAAATCAAACCTACGCTAACTTGTTAAAATATCAATTTCCGCCAAATATTGTACACTCTAAATATAAAACATTTACAGTATTTCATTAAAATAGTATGAGAAAGATAGAAAGTGTCAATTTTGCAATATTCTTAGTACAGTATGGAAATGCTTTCATAATTCATGGGCAATTTAAAGTTCAACATTTTAATTTAAGTTTTGCAATTTTTTTTTATCGATTTTTCCAGTCTATTTAATTTTTAGATGAGACACCAAAATTTATTATTATGTACACATTCAATTTGTTTGGATTATTCTAACTTTGCCTGAATCACATCTTTGATAATACGACATGCCGCTGTACTGAATGTGAGATTTTTTCCTACAGAAGATGACACCCAAGAAATTTGTTGAGGCTGTTTTACTGTGACTGATGAAAAAATGCTATGAACCTTTGGAGACCAAGGAATTGGAATCGTCTCTATTATGAGGGAAAGATGTAACCGACAAAGAAACATGGTTGACCTTCATCAACAATTTTGGTTTAATTTCATGGTAGAAAGGAAAAATACTGTGGGTATTAACCTGTTAACCAAGACATTGTAATATGTGATCCCACTGCCATTCAGTGAAAAAGCCCTTTGTGTTGATACATGAACACTGCACATTGCACATGCTTGTTCCGAATTGAAATATTTGTTTGCTCCTGTACCTTGTTTATATTATGCTTTAAGAAAGCCTGAATTCAAAAAGTACATTATAAAAAAACAAATTGATTTTTCATATATATTTTTTAGAGTGTGTATAGATAAAAATGTTTCTATGAATATGTACTGCAATTCATATAAAAAAGAGAAATGTTTCCCAAATTCTTCATGTACGATAAAAACTGATATAATATCACAAAACACATGATAATGTTAGAGAGGAACGTTCCTCCAAAGTTATTTTTAAGTGGGCTTTGTAATGTATCAACAGATATCCATTAAAAGACAGGAACATTCCTCGAATGCACGGGTTGCAAGCTTCATGAGGTATAAGTAATCAACAGAAATAAAACCATTTGTGAGAGGAACGTTCCTCAAATGCCTGGTTTAATATGATTAAGGTATAGACATATACAAATCTGAGAGAGGAACGTTCCTCATACATGTAAGTATCCTGTGTGAACAATGTTAAATTTAAGTGAGGAACGTTCCTCAAATGCCTAATGTTTGACAATTCATGAGACAACCATTTGTGAGAGGAACGTTCCTCAAATGCCTGATATTTGACAATCCTTGAGATGCCTACAGTAATAATTAATGCCTGATGTTTGACCATTCATGAGATGTCTTCAGAAAAAAGTGAATTTGAGAGAGGAACGTTCCTCAAATGTCTCATGTGTTAAGATTCTTAAAGTATTTAAAAATACACACTGTATGTGCACATGTAAGAGAGGAACGTTACTCAAATGTCTGGTTATAATAAATTCATCTTAGTTTAGAGAGAGGAACGTTCCTCAAATGTCTGGTCATAACAAATGCATCTAAAGATCAGAGAGAGGAACGTTCCTCAAATCTCTGGTCATAACAAATGCATCTGAAGTTCGGAAAGAGGAACGTTCCTCAAATGTCTCATGTGTTAAAATTCTTAAAGTATTTAAAAATACACCCGGTATGTGCACATGTAAGAGAGGAACGTTACTCAAATGTCTGGTTATAATAAATTCATCTTAGTTTAGAGAGAGGAACGTTCCTCAAATGTCTGGTCATAACAAATGCATCTAAATGTCAGAGAGAGGAACGTTCCTCAAATCTCTGGTCATAACAAATGCATCTGAAGTGTAGAAAGAACGTTCCTCAAATACTTTAAAAAAATCTTCAAAAAGGGAACTTGTGGAGACACATATAAGGATATTAAGACCAAAATGACTTCAGATTGTAAACCTTGGGTGAAAAAAGGGAATTTTGATTTTCCCTTTTATTTTTGGATTGTGTTATACCCTCCGTATATTTTAATTCAAATGTTCATATTTTGTTGCTTGATTAGCACATATATGGTTTTGATAGCGTTGGGAAAATATTCCACATCATCAAATACAAAGTGGAATCATGGTTTTAAGCTCAATTAGATTTTGAAAATAAATATGATATTGACTTCCTGGTGAGCAAACCTTTTGTTTTTAATTTTTATAAAAATATTCTTTTCAGAGCCCTTGCAATGCCTGACTTATTGCAAGCCTGTGAAAATGTTAATAAATTGGATAAACGGATCACACGTTTTGTCATACCTCTTTGCTGTACAGCAAATGCAGATGGCAGTGCCCTGTTTATTTCAGCTGCTTCTATGTTCATTGCACAAATTTCGGGCTATACCTTGACGTATGGAAATGTCATAATAATAGGGTATGTCTTTTAAGCTTCATTGATAATGTAATAAGAGAGATATCCCCTGGTGACATAAAAGTCTGTTGTTCCTTAATAGATTTGTTAAGTCGATATGTCTTTTTTGTCCAATTTTGCTCAACAAGTTATGCTATAATTGTTTGTTTTTTACTGATGAAATCCATTTCTTTAATTTGCAAAATCATTAAAGTTGTAACATTTTAGATAAGAAAGCAGGGGTTTAAGAACCTAAAGATGATACATTGCTTAAACGTGTTGCACTTTCATATCGGTTCTATTTCACTTCATAGTGTAGCATAATCAGGGTATCATCATTTAATAATTGAATAGTTCTCATGATTACATGTTTTGTAAGCAATATATTGATCGATTCATATAGTACTATATAGCGTTTTTCTTAATTATCATTGTAGAATTTTGACAGCTTTTTCGACACTTTCCTTACCGGCATTGCCTAGCGCTAGTATGGTAGTGGTTGTTGTTGTACTCTCTGCCATTAACGTTCCGGTAAACGAGGTTTCTATCTTGTTTGCTGTTGAGTGGTTTCTGTAAGTAACTTTTCCACAACAATACATGTACATATGCATCATTTGTATATTTTCATATTAAAATTTTCACTATATTTGTATAAAAAGTGCGAGTAGAAATTCAAGACAGTGCATTGAAGACTGTAGTTTCATAATAAATTATTCAGGTTGTGAGTCGATTTGGTTCATTTTTGTAAAAAACAAGTGTTTGACTAAAATATACATAATTATGTATTTTATGACATTTTGTGTCTGCTTTTTCTGTCTATAGTGACCGCCTCAGAACGGGATCGAATGTTGAGAGTCATTTTATCTGCGCTGCTATCACTGATCATTTCTGTAGACGTAAATACGACTTAAAGAAGGAAGATGTCAACATGTTTCCAGAATCAGAGATTGAACTTATCGTTCACTCAGACAAAGTGTAAAATATTTTTAGACTACTGACCTTATAACTTTAGTGTTTCAAAATCCTAAAATTAGTTAAACCTATGCAAGGACGTTCCTTCTGCATGCTGTATTTCATATGTACATGTGTACATAATTTATGACTATTGCATACCTTTTCTAAACCAAAAGAATAAAAATAGAAGTAAACTGTATAATTGTTAGCAAAGAAGTTTTTATACTTTTTAAATTTTTATCTACACCTTGTGCTTCTGACTTATAGTTTATTCGTAAGATAAATAATACAAATATAACCTCGCGAAGTGGTGAGAAATGTAATACATAGTTTTTACTGACTTTGTCTATATTACTGACTACTGTTTACCATATATTAAGAATCTTCAAATATCAAGTTTTCCAACACGAACAAATAATCTTTTTAGAAAGAAGTGAGAGAAAAGATGTGGGAATTTGAACACCGATTAATTGCAAAAAAAATGTTTTTGTTACGAAGATTATTTTTCGTTCTTGTTTGAATACGATTTTAAATAGCGATTTGTCTGATCCACATTTTGCTTAAAATGATGAACATGTATTGGGTGATACATGTACAATATCATAATAATAACAATAAATAATTATGTTGCTAAAGAGGCATAGCATATTTCCCCACTGTAATATTTTTTTAAAGCAAGAAAGTCTTACATTAGATGTATTCTTTCGATAATTTCAGTTTTACCATAACATACATGTGATGAATTACAGTCATATGAAAATATTGGAACTAATATTTTTTCAAGCAATTCAAAATCTCGGTAAAAGTGAAACGTTCTTTTAAGGGGGGAAAAAGAATATACAATCAATCACTTCCTCGAATTGTCTATCAGTATGCAAAGGTCCTTTTTCTTTCGCATTTTAATGTAGGCTTGCAGATATTAACTTAAAGCTGAGATTTTAGTATTTCAGTAAACATTAATTAGTAACAGACAATGTTTTCTTTTCATTCTGGTTCAATAATATTTTCAATGGAATAACTGCTTTCAAAATGTGTTTTGGATTTTATATCATTTTTTCCGAAAAACTTAAAAAATATTAAATAGGCTTTCGGCATATAAGTTTAACTTGTTCAGGTATAAAACAACAATTAGGTAAATTTCATTTATGTGTTGAATGCTGTTTATTTTCTTTTGTCTAAACATTAGTAATTAGATGTCCTATTTTATTATTCAAACTGAATGCTTTTCTCCATTTTCTGGAATTCTCCTTGGCCTTTTTAAAGGTGTCGGGTTTCATGTTATGTAATTTTCCCCAGTTCTTCATTTTCGGATGCTTGTTATGAAACTCCAAACTTTTCCATGGTCAAACCTGACCCCTTCGTAGACAATCAGTCAATCAGATGTGTCCATCATAATCACGTGTTTTGATGCTGTCTGTAACTGACCAGTCAACGCTGGATCATTCTCGCTTTGTTGACGCTATCAATAACAGAGAAGAATTTGGCACACCCACTACCACCCCAGCTTTTCCTACCTTGCATTTATATGTTTTAAATTGATATAAAGACTATATTTGACACATTGGCATATTTGTTTTTGTAGTGCCATCTTTTTGCTGTATACGTACTGTTTTAATATTTTTTGCAAATATTGTTTATCTGTAAATTTAGGGGATCAGTACATTAATATGTATTTGTGCGATTACCTTTTGATCTGATCCCCTATCATATGATGTATATATTTTTTCTTATTTCGTCATTTTAATAAATGACAAATTTCATCTCAACAATGGTGTTGATTTTATTTGATTATAACTCAGCAAAAACAGAGCTGCAGTGAGATTGTGCAGCATGAGGAAACATAAATAACATTTATGATTTGTTCCGCTTCAATGATATTTTGATGGTAAAATTTCAGTTTTAATTTCTAATGGGTACCAAAATACATTTATTGCTAGAGGATTATAGCTATTACTGGGAATACATTTTTCTTAGAAAGCTTGTTGATTTAGCATATCTTCAGGTGGTTTTATATTAAATGACATTTTGTTTGTATTTAAAAAGTGACACAGTTTTTTTTTATGTATAATCCGGTTTTGTATGGGGTTACATTCACTGATAATCAGCTGATTCATCTGTATCTATGCAGTCATTTCATTTCCACTCCTCGGGAAAATTGCAGATTCAATTAATAAAAGTTTAACTTCAAACAGATACTCGATCTAAATGAAACAACATGACTGCTATTTCTATGCTTCAGTTTTAAATCCCATCACTTCCCATCACATCCGCCTTTATTTGTAAAATAAACGACATTGGTTTTATCTATTGTTCGAAAAATTTGAACTAATAGAAAGCAACAAAATTTTAAATCAACAGTCGCTTGATGATTTTAAAATTAAATTAGACGCTGTAATTCTTGGCAAAAGTATTCAAGTATAACCAGGTTTAAGTCAGTTTACGCTGTTTTATAATCCGCTTGGCGGATTATGAACTTTAAAATAATCCATACCACTAAGCTATGTTAATAACCATGATGGAAAATGTGATCTTAGCATCGTTTAAATATTAATTCTTTTTTTTTTTAGAAATTGTAACAAAGTAACTAGATACATTTAGAAAATGCAATATACATGTACCCATCCTTAATGAATAGGGCAGGGCCATACACAGTATCAGTTATATCGCATGCATGCATAAGCTGTATGTTACGTGACTAGTATAAAATACCATTGTTAAGCTGAATGTAGGAAATGATGATAAAACACAGGCATATACTTGCCTTTGAAGAAAATAATTGATACATATTACATATAAAATATGTTTACTTCCCCTTCTCAGTGCTGGGTGCTACAATGTAGTATTGACTGCTTGGGTAGTACTGAAAATAATTTCATCGAAAATCCGTACGAAAGCTAAAAAATTCTATTCCGCTTAAGGGGGATGTACAAACCAATTGGATCTAGTCTGGTGTGAAATAAGAAATGCCGAGAATGCGCTTAATACTCGTCTAAACTAGCCCAAAGTTACTCAAAGTGTTAATGCACTAGTTACCTACTGTTAGAGACCAAAATTAGTAAATAATTAAGTTTATTTTGTTTTAATTAGGAGGAAATTAATCATTGTAGAACTGCGCAGCTACAGCATTCACGAGATAAAAAATGCATTGAAAATGGTGTTAGTGTGATTCATTGATAATATGGCTACAACCATTTGTTTCCCTTTTTTCTTGTCATTATCTAGAATTCTTGAAAATTTGATTTTTCATATGTGTGTCTTCCTGAGGCCATGTGTTTATTTCGTCCGCCATTCCTCTGTCACACAGAGTTCGAATAACATTGATTTTAGAATAAATGCGACCATAAAAACATCAAGACAAGAAATTACTAAGTAATAATCATTAGGTAATATTACTTACTACTTTTATTTGTTGCATCGCTTCGTCTGATTAATGAAAAAACGCGATTTTAACCCCACTCCTGCAAATCGGGAAAAACTGTTCTGCTCACAGCTCGAGTTTCCTAGTAAATATTAATACACTGAGCACGTGTTTGACATGTGCATATATCTGCTGTGCATAGATGCGTTTATTACTATGATTATATTTAATTTTTCGTGGAACAAGTCTTGATAATTTTTTGGTTTCTTTAAAACTCAAGAAAAAAGCTAAAAAATGCCATAAACATATGTGTTTACGTCGGCCTTTTTTTCTGTGGCGATAGAAGTTATTTTGAAATGGGGCACTGCAAGGAGGATGCTTAGCATTTAATTTGAAAATGTTAAACAATATGCGGTGCATGAAAAACAAATTGCAATTACATGTCTTACAATCGAAAAGTTGGTACATATGTCTATTTTGTTTAGCAGTTAGATAGAAAAAATAGGCAGTTAAAGGATTTCCTTCAGGCACCTCACATAAATAGCTCGATTGTTTGCAATGACCAACACATCGTATGGAGTAATGTTTGGACATAAAAACGCATCATGTCTCATTATGTTGACTACGTTGTAAGCTCTCGATCATTGAACATACGAAGCTTAATAAAATATATAGAGTTGTTTTTTTTTTAAATTTAGAAGCAATCACAATGTTTGCAAACAAAGGTCCATTGCATATGCTATGTCTATCATCGCAAAAAAATGAGAGACTACCCCCCCCCCCCCCTTCCGAAAATCCTATGTTCTTTTTTCAAAATAGTGCCAAAGATTAAAAAAATTGCATTACTAAGTATGTGATGGAACATGTACTAGCCTTATAAGACCATTTGTTGTAAAAATATTTGGTTGCTCTCTCTCCCGATCTACTGCCTAAAAATGGCCCGACTCAATTTTATTTTACATCCAATTACAGGATTTTTTTTCTTCCGTCAACAAATATGTTTAAATTTGAAGGAATGTTTTCTCACACCATAAATACGGACCCAATAATTTTCCCTGAGTTGAGAGATCCACCAAACGTCATTTTAAAGATGGTATAAAATATTTAATTTTGTTGATTTTTTTCTTTACTCTGTAAAATTGTAATTTTGACAAAATGGGCAAATAGAAAAAAAGAATTATTCATTAAATCTCCTAAGCCACTCTGAATGATTTTATTCCTTTTCAAATGTTGCTCCGCTGTAATGAAAATTGTAAATGTTTATTTGACAGAGTATATAGGGGGGGGGGGGGGTGATCAAAAGTAAACGATATCTTAGGTATTTGATAGTTATATTATTGTTGAAATATTCAAGTATTTTTCAAAGTGTAAATTGGAGATCTTTGATAGCATATTGCTTAATTAAAAACAAACCCCTTTTCAAATTGCTTTCACCGGGCAACATAACAAGTATCATAATCAAAAAGTTTATTTCAATACGTACACTATTTAACAACTGTTCGATAATAATAATAAATAAATTACTTCAAGCCACACTATAACACAATTCCTCTTTGAAAAGTGTTCATATTATTTGAAATATTTTGCAACTGTAATTCTCTTCTACATTTAAAGATTGTTATGTCCCTCCATATTAAGAAGAGGTCTGGAAAACAAAATTCTGTGCTAAAAATAGACCACGTGCTGCTATCAATGAACTACTTTCAGGGTTCTTTACAATCTTTTTGAAGACAACGATACCTTGTTTTGAACTTAAAATTATCATTTAAAAGTGCAAAATTTAGACATTTTCTCAACAAATGGTTGCAGAGAGAACATTAATGCACACTTTGCGTATTTTTTTGGATTTTTTAAGGCTCTGCTGAATTCTGTAGTTGCGCAGTTCTAAGGAGCATATCAAAAGCATTTTTCTGCAAAAGTATATGTTATATATGCACAACATGCATTCAGTTATGCATATTTATTGTATCTTTATCATAAGGGTTTAGAATTTGATCAAAATATAATGTACTTTAGCCATTTGAAGAAATGTTTACATTTTGTTCTCACTGCACTAAATATGGCCGTACATCCCCCTTAAATCCTTTTATAAATAACAGAATCAGCTCCCAGCACTTTTCAAAATATACACCTTATAAGCAATTAATATTCCATATTTCAGCTCAAACAAAGTCTATGCCTTGGACTTTTGATGTAAATCACGAATACGCTTACAATGAAGCGCATTGAAGTGGTAAAATTTTTCGTTCGGATGAAACGTTCTGAGTCATGTTTTGAACGTCAATTATAGCATTAAGACAAGCCCATTTTTTTAGAAACGAAAAAGAAATATTCGTTGTAATGTTTAACGACACCCCACTCTTTGTGCCAAGCAACACGAGTTACACAGAAATGGAAATTTTTATATCATTAGAGAGAAAGTTTGAGAGTTCCTGCTTCTGTAAAAACATATTGCAACGAATTTGTCCATAATTATGAATTTATCGTGTTCAGTGGAGTTACCATAACACAGGTATCGATCGAACACGTGCATACTCGGTGTCCATATGTAGACCGCCAATTTTATTGGCTATTATATTTATAGAATACCTGTTCTACAATCATCGTTCTAAAGATAGCCCAAAACGTTCCAGTCAAACGGAAAATTTTACCACTTCAATGCGCTTCATTGTATCGTTCTGGTGATATTCTAACATTCCTTGACCCTGTGCAACTCAAATACTGCTAGATAAATTCAAAATATATATGCATTGTAAAAAAGAAATTATATTGTTTTAATTGATAATAAGATTAAACAATAACGATGATTTCATATTCATTTAAACATTTTTTTTATTATTTAACATTATCCAAGCAGTGAATCTTTTCCTCTGGATCAACTGTACAGCGCAATGTTAAAGCTGGTGACGTCATATTTGATGAGTGACTTTCTTCAATTACTCGACATTATTTCAAGTATTGTAATTTTAGAAGATTTCATAAATAATTGATAACATAAAATGAATTTAAGTGTTATTAAAAGATCATAATGTCGTTAATTTGGCTTTTGTCGTTTGTTAAATTTTACATGTCTATCTACCAAATTTATATATTTTATACATTAGTATCAGATGAAGTTTATGTGTAAAAATCTCAGAAAGGCAAGCTTGTGTTCTATGTTTTCCGAAGAAAAAAGTATTTCAAATAAGATGAAATTCCACCAGATTTGAGAAAATTCTTGAAAATGATCTTCTTCTCCACCCTCTAGTGGTTTCCATGTAAGATTTGAATCAAAAGTAATGCTTGTTTTAACGTAAGCATCGTTTTACCTTCTTACCAACAATCTATCACAATTTCACCAGTGTTCTAATTTTTACTTCAGGTAAGAGGCCAGATTCGGCCGTTACCCTATATTGTCCTTAATTTGTTGTCACAAATTTTAAGGTGTCTATTTAAGATGAAATAAGACAGTGTTTAATCCAATATATTAAAGGAACAAAAAATATTGTATGATTTTTAGATAAAAAACGTTAACGAGTAAGAGGTATTTAAAATGCAAAATAGGTCAAACTCAATGCTCTGTAGCGGATTGACACCCATTTCTTGGTCTGGTTTTTAATAAAGCTATTTGTGTAAGTTATAGAAATATATTTGATAAAAAATTCTCATTACTTTTGTTGGCAGGATCCAGCCACCTTGATTATTCCCCTTTAACAAATATATAACGATTAATTGAGACCTTCATCCATTTAAAAAAAAAATGTGTGGGGGGGGGGGGTCAAGAAGAAACAAATTTATAAGATATAAGAAACAAGAACAAAAAAGAGAAAACAATGAGAAATAAGATGAAGAAAAAGAATTTTACGATATTTTTTTAATGCATTTACTGAATAAAATTAAAACCTTAAGGATAAATAACACAAACAAACTTTTTTTTCAGAAATTAGCATTATTTCTCGTAGATTTACATTTAAATTGACAACCTGAATAATGTTTACCAAGTAGAGTGGGAGAATTTTATAAGATTTTGTCATAAAGTTAAAAAATTGTGAAAATTTTGTATGGAATTATATAGAAGGCAAAATAAAATATCAAATTTAAGCACCAAAGAAAACCTACGATTTCTTTATATTTCAGGGATTTATTATTTATGTCATTACAAATCAAAATCAGTCAAGAAATATATATCAACCCGCGCATCCATTTTTTGTTTGTGGTAAGTACCCTTAAGGTTAGCAAAAACAAACAGTAAATAGTTATGCAGTGTTAATATACCCATATTAATATGAATTATATGTATAAATTGTCATAAGATAAAAGAAACATTGATTTGCTATATCTTCAATTTACAAAAGGATGAACGTTGCCATAGTTGTTTTGGGAAATGTTGAATTCAATCAAAGGTAATTGTAAAAAATACGAGTCGAAAATATCAATAAAGGAATTACTAATACTCGTCGTGAAAACTAGAAACAAAATTTATTGATTAGTTATATAAAAAAAAATGTTGTGTCATATAAAACATTGAAAGACCTCTTGTAAAATATTCTTCATCCAACTGTGCAACTGATATACCTATGAAACATGGTAGATTTTTTTTACGTAGATGCAGAAGAATATGCATTAAAAAATCAAATTAAATGATAATTTTTATTCGAATATAACAAGAAAGAATTACTGCAGATGTTTTGCTCTTTAAAATATAAATGTTCTTAATTGATTTTTCATATTTTTATATAGGAAGTGAAAAAATTATTTGGATTGTTGTCGTCGTTATTCTTAAAGTATTTTTCAGAATTAATTTATATTTGATTTTGGCCATGTAGGAAATAAATTAGTGTTCGAAAAGACTGTCTGAAAAAGATAATAATGATCTCTAGGAGTGACCCATGTAACTTAAAACTGTTCCAATTTATTGTCTGTTTGTATGTTGTTTAACGTCCCTCTCGAAAATACATAACCCATATGGCAACTCCACCACTTCCCGATGGAAATACGCAAATTTTGTCCTAAACTCGGCACTCATGTTCATTGACAAGGGAGGGATCTTTTTTCGTTATCTTTTGTGGCTTATCCCTACCCCCTCCTTTCCGGTTTTGATTTAAACATTTTAAAATCTGCACTACCCAAGGATGTTTCCACATGAGTTTCAACTTTTATGGCCCAGTTCTTGAAATTTTTTTTAAAGATTTTTCATAACAGATTCAACCTAACCCTACAGTAACACCAAAATCTACGACCTAGGGTCCAGAAATTTACAATTTTTGAAGAGGCCCACTTTCATTCATCATAATTATGCATTATGGGTGGGGGGGTCACGAATTTCATTTTTTTTTTATTTCCCTATATCCTAAATGTCAAAATAGTCGAAATTGATTACTGGTCCCAGAGAAGAACTAAGGATGTTTAAAAGTTTACGACAGATTAAGCATGCACTATGCAGCATATGCAATATAAATCGGACGGAAAGAGATAGCAACAGATCATCTTAGTAAATCAAGTGACCAAAAACAATCGGTATCTGAATAGTCCGCATCCTGTGTAATTAATAAACAAGTAAACAAACAAATTTACACCTTAGTGTTACATGTAAATGGAAAGAATATAATCGCGACAATGGGACCATATTTGTTTCCCATAGAGGAAATAATCAGTAACATTTAAGAGCTGTTGCACTGTAGTAGAATAAAATGAACCCCATGTTATCGTGAATTCTGCAGAGAAACCTCATTAGTCTCGACAAATTATTCGAAAAATAAAAGTTTCGTTTACGCATTCGCTTTTATCATTTTTCCAACTCGTAGGTTATCCTGCAGCATTAAGAAAATGCTGACATTTTCTGACATAGATCAATAAATTGAAAAATACAGATATCGAAATAACAGTTATTTATCTCGAAATGTGTACTTTAAATACCTTGAAATATTACATATTTGCAAAGTAGACATCAGAATTTCAATCAGGTGAAATATAGGGGTAAACATTCCTTATCGATAGGTCTCACCTAGCCTGTAATTATCTTATAAACGAACATATCAGAGTGTAGATTACATGTACACAGAATTGTATGAAGAACGGTAGTCAGTATTTGAATTAATGATAAACGTTTTTTTTCAATGCCATTGTATCAATCATAAAGTATGCAAAATTCTGAAATTAAATGAAACAGTTGATATCCTTGTTTCCTCAATTTGGTTTGTCTGCCTCGATTTAACAGTCGTTTGATAGAAGAGCATGCTCTTCGTATTACATAATTTGGAAACTATTAATTCCAATCTCTATGTCTATCATTGTAAACACATCTTCACCATTTAGCTAATCTGAGAATTTTACATAGTTTGCTGCATTATTATGTTTTCAATTTACCTGTTCATAAAATTTCTGTTTTTCTCCCATCGTAGTTTTCGAATTACTTTTGAAAATTAAATTATTGATACATTACTAATTTAATTAGGACTCTTAATTTATAGGCAATCTTGTCCATTAAAAAGGAACTTAAAACACCTATGGCAAACGTAGGTAAATACAACCGTATATGAAATTCTAAAATTTTAACACATCTTTGATGAATTGTATGTAAATGTTTCTTTTATTTTATATGATTTTCAATAACACAAAAATACCATGAAATAGGTTAAAACAAATCTTCAAATAAAGTTCCAAATTCGACTTACTACAATGCTACATATCTAAAAACACCGCAGAGCACAAATAGTCATATTATATTTAAATTTTCCACCTTTGTCTGTACATATCTGCATAATCATAAACATATCAAATTTTATTGAAAAAAAAAAAAAAAAAAAAAAAAAACTCATTACTAACATAAACTTCCATTAACAAAAATCAAATCGAGAAAAACTTTCGTTTTATGCATACACCAGACATCCTTTTAATAATTCATAGGCAATAAAAAGGCTAGTATGAAAACAGTGTGAGATAATTGAAAAATATTTTAAGAATGCATGTTGCAGATATATTAATAGTAAAAAAAAATCCGTTTTTTAACTTATTTGACATAAATGCAGATTATTCAAGTTTTGTATACTATTCACGATTTCTTCGATAAAGTATTAAGTTTAACTAATTACTCAGAAGTCAAAAGTGCATAAACATTTTGCACAGTTTCACTGTAATTTTCTTTTTAGATAACGAAATCAATATTTTAAAGTTTTCCTTGGAATTCAATCTGAGAGAAATGCTACTGTTGCTTATTTTGGTTTTGTAAAAAAAAACATCTTTACTCGAGAAAAGTTTAGCGCTAAACAGTTTAGGTAACATGAGCATTTTTTGTCAGAATCCTTGATGATTTGTTAGATTCAGTCCGAATTAAAGCTATCATATAAGCGTAATGAAATGATGGTTTTTGCTGTGAATGTATCTATTATTTAGAATAATGGGTAGTGTAAACGTATATCTATTTAGAACATACGCACCGAAGTTAGGGAAAATCAAGTAAAATATAGATAGTATTATATTTTTAAAGTGTCTTTCATTGACTCTTAAAATTCTTGAAATTTTTACACTGTATACGAATATCTGACTTTTTCAATTAGAAATTCTAATATTTGAAATATTCGAATATTGTGAAAAATCATCAAAAGAAACGGGTGCATTATTGTAAAATACTTTTGAAGAGTACGTTGTCCTTGGCATTGCATTTGCGTTAAAATAATTCAACTTATACAGCCTTTTCCGAATTTGTTTTTCACTCCAGATTTTCCAATGATCAGTTCAATATATGTATTTTTTCACTTCGAGTGCCACAATCCACAACTAAATAATATATGATTGTAAATTACTCCAAATTGCTCAATGCACAACTCAATTTACGATTTTTCATTTTCACTCAACACTCTCCAATCGTCCACCCGTGAATGATTTTGTTTTCCAATCCATATTTTTCAATCCACAACAGAATTGATATTAAATAATACCATCCATATTATTGATCAGGCGTGCACCTTGTACTTTTTCTTAAGGACTACATGTAATTGTACCAACAATCCGTCTTTACAAAGGCACAATTTTCAATTTACATCATTCTATTTACAGAATGAATTTCTTCGAAATATTGGATGGTATAAAACTCTCGGTATCATAAAGATAGATTCTTTGTTCGAGCTTATTCACTTTAAATATGAGGCATTCAAGTCGATTGTAATCTAGAAAGCTTTTTAAACTGCAAAGTATGTCGAAGCAATCTAATGCCCTCCTTCCGTAAAACAGAGAAGATAATCCCTTTGATTTCATGAAAATGGTGTTTCCTATTTGTTTGTTACAATAAATTTCAGTACTAAGCACTGATAAAATACTGTATCTATAGTTCAAGAAAATCATGTCAATGACATTAATGATTTCTCAAATGTTTTATCAATTGGCTAGAAAATGCGTTTGAAAGACCAAATTCAAGAAAATGCTGTATCTTCAGCAGAGTGAACCATACTTGATAATCTGTTTTGACATTCATTTACATTTTTTGTAATACATGTATTCAATGAACATGGTTTATTATGCTTTTGGGGCAAATTTATATTTTTGAGATTGCTAATATGGCATATTCAGTGCATATACATGTATATAGATCTACATGATTAAAAAAATTTTTATGATTCCGTATTTAAAGATATGTTTAGTCCGTTTATCTACATGTATTTTATTCAGATACTTAAATTCCTAGTCTTGACTTTTACATTAGAATGAAGAAAACTAGGATTTTTTTTTTCAAACTGAGGCCTTCTGATTATTGGCATTGCCGTGTAAGGTTTACTTACTTAAGTATTACACGTATTAAAAAAAAACTTTTTCACTGCTGACCTTGAAGTTTAACCACATTTCAAAACGCGTTTGGATGGCTAGTGAAAATCTGTTTATACTTTTAGTGTATTCCTTGTAACCCGACTTAAATATCTCTTATCATTAATTTGCAACATCATACACATTTTGTTCTTAGGATAAAATACTTACCATGTTATGGAAAAAAAGAATCATAATATTTATCATCTAAAAAATTATTTCAATATATTTCTATAGAATTACAAAATAAGAATGGCGCACGGATTTACTTCTACAGTAGCACTGCGTCTAGAATGAATTCCATTGGGGAAAAACTTTAAAATATTTTATATTATTGCAAAATATGGAATTTTATTTTTGAAAGTGCAAAATGTTAAAAAAAAGGTAATAAAGTTGTAATAAAGATAACAAAAGAAGGCAAAGACAACTTTAATTTAATCAATATTTTATTATGTAAGATTACATAATTGGATTGGACATCAGGCATGGCCTATATAAGTCCTCTCCAAGGTCAAGGTTACAAATGTTAAGAATATTGACAATAATTTACAATGAAGGAATAATACTTATTAAGTTACATTATTTTCTTTTCTAACTATATATGGGAAAGCAAAACAAAAAAAAAATAGATTAAGTTATACAGAAGAATTATTTAAATAAGTTTGTATACCTGCTATGAAATATAATGATAAGGAAGTAAAAAAAAGCGCAAAGAGACAGCAAACAGAATAAGTAAATAAATAATAAAGTGCAAAGGATAAATATGCAAGAAAAATACAAAACTGAAGAAAGAGTAACATTTACAAAAGACAAATAAATTTAATCAAGCAACAACACTGAGTGAGGAAAAATGAAATAAAAAAACAAACAAAAAAGATAAAATAAAAAAGTGCAAAGACAATTATCCAAAGGAAAAATACAACCTTTACATGGAACATGGAAATGCTGAGACGTAAATTAAATGTAATTATAAGAAATACCAGGATTTATATTTTACTTAATTAAGAAATACTTCAAAAACTTTTTGAAGACTTGATGTACAGTTGGACTGCTTCAAAAATTGAACAGTTAATTTCATAAGGTAATTGCCTATCCCCAAATAGCAAAGTATTCAAAATTTGACCAGGAGACATGCTTTCTAATTCTATTACATCCTGAAGACTTTCAAAAAGTATCCTTCTCTGATTATTATATGCAGGGTATTCTAAGAAAAAATGATAGTTATTCTCGTTCGGATATCCGCACTTAGTGCAAGATACTATTTCACTTAGATACTGATAATATAGATGAGCATTTAAATTATTAGATTCATTTCTTAGTTGACAATGTAGAATGTTTTCCTTACGACTGCCATAACTAAATATCTTGACATCCTTTATTTTATCTACAGTAGGTTTCTTGAGGACATTCTTAAAACTTGAATAAGATTCAATACATTTTATTTCTAGTGGTAAATTGTTCCATAATTGAATAGTAGAAGGCAGAAAACTGTTGAAATATGAGACTGCCTTTGCTTGAGGTATGACAAAATTAAAATTATTACTATTTCTAAGATTGTAACCATGATTTGGGGGTACAAAAGGAAGGACCATTTCTTGTAAATAGAGAGGGGCTATACCATAAACAGTTTTATAGAATAACAAGAGTTTTTGTCTTTCCCTTCTCTTATTTAATGGTTCCCAACCTAATTCTAAATACAGAGCCTTTCTAGATGAGTTTTTCCATTTGATTTTAAAGGAGGCATAGGTTTATGTTTGTTTGAAAGTTTAGCAATTGATTTTGTAATTCGCCACCATTTACCTGGTGGTATATCTTTATTTAGTATTTGAGAAGTGAGTTTTTGCTTTGTTTAAAAACATTGTTTCTACTACTCAACATATCAATATTAAAGTCACCCATGAGAAATACTGGGATTGACTCATTTAATGCAATATCAAGTGAATCAGAAAGACGCTCAAAGTAGGCAACATTTGAGTTAGGTGGTCGATATATTAGACCAAGTAAAATCTTATCATTATCTTGCATATGTATTTCACACCAAAGAAGCTCAATATCAGTAATATTTAGATCATCTCTTATGATAAAGTGCAGATCTAGGGAAATATAAAATAGTATTCCACCCCCAAACCTATTACGATCCTTTCTAACGGGAGGATGAAAGCCATGAATATGATCTCATCATTGGATATATTATCATCAAGGTGAGTTTCAGTAATACCAATAACATCATATTCAGACAACTCATTATAAACAACATCAACTTTGCAAAGTAAACTGCATACATTATCATGGACTATACTTAAATTCCGAGTTTTAAAATTATCTGGTATTGGTCCAGGATTTGTTTCTAAATTACCTATTATGAGTAAAAATCCCAATACTAAGATATAATAATGAGAATTATTGAACAAGTTTAGAAAAGCAATTACATGTAATTCGGCATTGAGCCATGTGAACCTCAAGTCTGAATAGTTATGTATAAGTGACAGGCAACATGGAATGTATAAATAATTCGGGAGACTCTGGTTTTTAACACATAAAAGAAAATCAATCATGAGTGTCATAAATTATCAATTGAGTAATTGGAAAAAATACCTGAGTCTCGCCACATGGTACACACAGGATGTTGACATGTTCAAAATAAATACAGATTTTGAATGGACCAACAATTTCCGGAGCAGTAAACACATTTTTTAGTCCTATACGAGTTTGGATTACATACATATAAATCGTAAAAAGAAATCCATAATAACTTGATAAAAATATACTCAGCATTTTTAGTGTAAAATAATTACACTGATTCGGGAAAAAAAGAACATGTGAAAGGAAAAGTGCAATTGTATAGAAGAATACAACAAAAAAAGTGCAAATTATTTGTATGAATAATAATTGAATATATACAAGAATAATAAATTGGAGTTTTTCCCAAGTCATAAAGGGAAAAAATATAAGTACTGTATGTAGTACAAAAACGCAGCATAAAAATGTGTATTGGCATTCTATAAATAACATGTGTTTTTCCCTTAGAATATATCACGCGACTTCAGGGGTTTTCCATTAACAGTAAGTGCACGTGGATATGGAGTTTCACAAATACATGTGGTAAGCCTATATTAATTTATGTACTTTAGGTTTAATTCAAGCAGTATATACATTATTAATTATGTTCACAAAATACAATAGACAAGATTTTAAACCGGTGACCGGGTCTGCATTGTCAGACTGGGCTCTGACATCTTGATAATATTAACACTCAGTTTGGCCCGTAGCGGAAAGTCCAACTGTTTCCATGACCGCACTGGCGTATGTTTTTGTTTGAGTATCTGCACCATGCAGGTTTAAGACAACTTCAAGTCAAATAAGGCTTATACTTAAACAACAGTATCGTAACAATCATCATAATGAATAGACCAATGGCATTTAAAACAAAAAAAAAAAAACAAAACAAAAACAAACTCAAATTCATCTGAGCTTTAACATGAAAACGTAACTATGACATTTTTAAATGTTTAAAACACGAATGATCATTTTAATGAAAAAATAGACGATATGACATGAGATCTTATGTAAAGGAGGAGAATATGAATAAAAGAATTACCGGTACTTAACTCATCGATAGGTCATAGGACCACTCCGCTCATCTTAGTCAGATTTATCTTCCTTGCAAATCGATTTTTTCTAATTAAATTGAAACACAAAAATTTCGCCATTTTTTACAAATAATTATTTTGATACTTTATGTTATTCCTATTTTTCTATTTATTTTACGCCATATATAGAACCATCTTTAAAGGAATGTTTACTTGTCCTCTCTTGACTCAGGGTAAAATTACTGGGTCGGTAGATAGGTGGGAAAATCTTTTTTTCCTGGTAATATCAACATATGTCTTTATGGGATAGGTGGAATAAAACGAAAAAGGTGTCCTGGAATGAATAAAAGGGGAAAAATAAGTTGTACCACTTTTAGTCAGGCGGTAGGGAGAGGGCAACCAAACATTTTTTAGATGGCTTAGCTTAGGCTTAAAAACTGGGGCAGGTCTACTTCATATTGAAAAGCTTACTGTGACCAAACACAATATATTCCATTCATTATTGTCGCTGGTTAAGGGAGCCAAATGGGGTTTTATTGTGTAAAAACTACGATAAAATAGCCCTTTAATTCCTTACATTTACTTCACTGTACATTCCAAGTTTAGGGAAATTCTTTTCATCATTGTTTATTGCAGGGACCTTCTCATAATACAAGTGCAATAACCATAGGATAAGACAAATAGTGCTAATTTTTCGCCCAAGCCCCCCCCCCCCCTTCTCTTTCAATCCCACACAGGAAGGTATTGATAGTTCAGTGATTGCAATGCACTTTTCGGTATGATGTAATCAATGGAAAATCTTATGCAAATAATGTGCAGTGAGAGGCTTATCAAGTATTTCTTCACAGTGAAAAATGGATTTTATCAGTAAATTAAATATTATCTACGGATTTTACGTTGTCCATTAAACAATTGCAAAAATTTGTTTAAATGCCATAAAAAATAATCATACCTAGAACATATCTTCAATCCTGTTGATTGTTTGGTGAAAATCTGACAAATGTTGTTGAGAAGTATATTTTTTTAGCGACTAATAAATTCAATTTTCCTAATTATCATTCTTTGTTGAAGGATATCGTTTGTTTTAGTTGCAAAAAGATGCTCTTTTGCCAAGGATTCTTGTCACAAATTTGACATTAATAAGTCAAGGGATTTCTGAGATTTGGTCCATATTAGAAAAAGTTGACGCGCACCGCACATCGCACGAATGGTCAAAGCGATAGTACTTTCTGCCTATAGTTCAGAAGAACTAAATAAACAGAAAATTTTATTTAAGAAAATATAAACAAAAAAAATTAAAGAGACATTCGAAACATTTGTTACTCATAATTTGTATGATATGCTTGCTTGAACTGACTCAATGCACAGCGGCTGTAACCGGTAGACAAGGGGTGCGGTCATATTCGGAGGACCGGTCTTCATGTCCATAGTGGGATTCGAACCTGAGATGTAAGTATTTTATTGAAGAACAGCATCTTCCTAAAAATATTATTTTCTGTCCCAAATGAGAACGCCTTTGGTTTCAGTACTATGTCTCCCTTGATGCTGGAGGAGAGTTTATTCAGTGATCTTTAGATTGCAATATCACCGTGCAAAGGGGCACATTTAAAGATACGGTTAAGTATCATATCGAGTTTTAACTCTGAAGCGAGTGTTTGAGAGATGAGGCGGTTACTTTTGTAAAAATTCTTAGCTAAAGAATTCTTAGGGGCCAAACGACCGGTGCACGGGTTGTAAGAATGTATTAGCTTCAATTTAGTGCAAAATTTTGTTTCAAAGCGATATGAATTTTGCTTACATTTCTGGACAGTTCAGCCGACTCACAAAGTTATGGTTTTGCTAACATAGTGCGCTTTTTATATAAAAGTGACATTTTTAGCTCATTTTAATGATGTTATATAAAGACTGATACAAAGCAATATATATAAAAAAAAATTTTTAATTAATTTTTGTTAAAAATGTAAACTTTTGTGACCAAATTTCGATGTCCCTAACTAGTTTTTGAAGGATCGTTAACATAAAGGGGCTTCAACTAGAGGCTTTTTTCCTTTTCTCTTTATCCTTTCATATGATTAAACGACACTGTGGCAGAAAAGGAAATCTTTGGCTTTCAAAGCCTAGAACAGGATGAGGAAACTACCGTATATGGATATTGTTGTCATTGCGTACAGAGGTGCTCACAGAAAACAATGGTCTGATCCAGTGAATGAGCCGAAAATCAAGATGATCTACTACATGTTTATTTTTAGTACAAACACGTGGGTCAGGGAAATTAAGGACGCAATTTCAAATGACAGCAGTGTAGTCAACTTACTTTTTGTTAGTGTGTTTGTGAAAAATACGAAGAATAGGTAAAAATTAAGATTTTCCATGGTCACATTAACAAACAACATCAATTTTCCTTGATAAATAGTATTTGAAATACCGCTCAGTCGATGAGCTGAGTGTCTTAAGTGTAAATAAGAATCCAGTTTTTTTTAAATCCGATATTCGTAAATTTTATAACCTTTTTTATTTACAATTTATTGATTCTCGTGTACTTTAATCATAGAACGTGACTTGAGTAGCATTTATTTCGAAAATGTATACGTTGTAAACAATGGCAACACGTGAGAAAACCTGAGAGTTGATTGTTTTGGACCAAGGAATAGTCACGTGAAATTTATTTTTCATTGAGAGTACGGCACGGGAAAATTGTCAACAAACAAATTTGTACAATGGAGTGGAGAAAACTTTTATTTTACCATTGTAAATATCTTTTATGTAAATGTGGTCATGGAATTAGTAGATCATAATGTACATGTTGTATAAATGAAGGATATGAATATAACCAACAGTATTCAATATCAAAGTCCATAAAACGATACAAAATAGGAACAGAGCAAAAACGGACCTCCAAAACATCAGAGGTGAGATCAGGTGCCATTGAGGAGGGTGTATCACCGGTTACACCCGTCTTGTGCTCCTTTTCATAAACGGGAAATAACGGAGAAATCCGTCGTAAATTAAGTTTATAAATGAAAACAAACAATTAGTATGAGAAACACCAGTAAGCATTTGACTCAATGATAAATTGAATTTGCTGACAGGTCATTGTATCGACCCAAGAACTTACGAAATGATGACTTTAAACGAGACTGCTTTTAGTCTTGTTTCATCAGCTTGTTTGCAAATAATATACCTCGTTTTAGAAATTGTTCATATATACGTAGAGCATGCTCTTTCGTATCGATTCAACTGAAATATGTAAACGCCGTCTGCAGGTGATGAAGGAATATTTCTCTATGTGTATGGGAAGTTGACGATAGAAAGGATAAAATCATCACGTTTTTCATTGACCTTGGTTGTTAGTTGTTGGTGATACATTAAAAAATTCCTTGAAGTAGGTCTAATGCTATTCAAAAGCGCTTAAAACAGTTGAGGAACATAATTGAACGATTACAATGAAGCAGATTTGGACCTTTCTGTTGATCATTTCTTCACTTCCACTACTTCCAAATTGTTCAGACTTTCTTGAAAATGAAAAAAGATGCAAAGATAAAAAAAAATATTTAATGTACATATATATTTTTTGTTTATACTTCTTGTTCCTGATCAATAAATAATTAAAAAAAACTCAAGATAACATAAACAAATTTTTGAGCAATTATTATTGAATGATGATGTTTTGCAAGTATTTGGTAGTTCTAAGTTGTTCGTTTGATAGCATTTTCAAAGCTGTTGTGAAAGCATGGAAATTAATAACTTGTACTCTTCATTCATTGTCAATTATTACATGTAAGTAGTTACCTTAGTCATATATTTTTTAAATAAAACTGCTTCAAAACTGGCAAGCTAATCATTTTTAACGGTTTCCTTCTATTTGAGTAGGGTTGGGGGAAATAGAGAAGATCAAAATTTTAAAATGATATATATAAAACCTGCATACTTATATCATTATCCTACAATCAATATCTATAGACATTTCTATACTCACTCTTGTACACGTAATCTTAACGCTTTTCTGTAGCAAGATTGATCTGGAATAGAACGGTTAAAACTAATTTTCATTAACATTTTTCATTAACATTAACATTTATTTCCCATACTTATACGAGGTTTGTTCATTAAAAAAATTCCTAAACTCTATGGCATACAACACAGACATCATATTCCATTAAGCTTTACGTTCTCTCATGATTTAATCTTCAATGATTTGATATCAGTTAATGTGGACACACTTTTCATCTCATATTTCCATTGTGAGAAGCTGGAAAACAAGGATATTCGAGACACTGCATTAAATATGAATGGTAAAGAATCAGTAAACTAGATTGAAATTAAACGCATTATTAAAGCTGCCGTAAAACTTGTTGAGAATTCCAAAGAAATATTCAATGAAATTAGTAAATTGCACCGCATCTGATGTCTGTATTAGACATACATGTATGAGCAGGTGGATGTTATATGTCATAAACAATAGAGATATAATGGGCATCAAAAAATGGATACTGTCCTGGGTGACAAGGACTTACAGCAACCAATGTACAGTTTGTAAACAAACTATAACATTAACCTATGATGTTTGATTGACTTTGAGAC
This sequence comes from Saccostrea cuccullata, assembly GCF_032062105.1. NCBI lineage: Eukaryota > Metazoa > Mollusca > Bivalvia > Ostreida > Ostreidae > Saccostrea > Saccostrea cuccullata. The sequence goes on from NW_026924719.1 coordinate 64,335, forward strand.
ACATATCAAAGAATGACTGCACTTAAGGACGTTATTTGGAACCTTTTCGGCTACCCATTTGAAGCTTAACATTACAATAAATCGCTGAAATAATCTATGATTAATGTGCAAGCATATGCTTTTAACATATATTTCTATAATTTTTCGTCATACATATTTCAATAATTACATACAACGCTACTGAAAAGAACATGTTTAACCAATAAAATTCCGGAAAATTGAACTGGACCGCTTTCGATTTTAAGGTCGCAGCAAAGGGGCGGAGACATTTAAATCGCATGGAAATGGATCATAAGCGCATGGTTTTTCGTATTTGACTTATATTATGTACATATATAAAAAAAGACCGAGAAAATGGTTTTGTGTTCATTTTGTACGTCGTCAAATAAATGATTTATAACCATGCATATAATTTCATTAATTTGTATCCACGTAAGTAAGTAAAGAGCAGAATATTAAGAAAAAAATTCAAAAAAATAAACACAATTGTGATAAATATATGTATGCATTTTGTACCCTTAGGTTGGTAGTGCCTTTTTGAGAATTATTGGTAGATGAAAAAGACACTGAAATACATTTTATTTTCTGAACATAATGGTCTGTTTTCGCATAAATGAAAAATAATTTGCAACCTGTCTATATGATAATCTGAAATAAGTACACACAGTAAATCCATATATGACCTTGCCATTTGATTATTGGCAGAGTTAATTTTCAAAAAAAGTTTTGATCGGTATTAAGAGTACAAAGGACAATGCATTAATATATAAAAAAATGAATTTCGGCTTCTACATTATCAAGCACTGCATATTTTTCTCTATCTAACGTTCTTATGAAATTGGAATGTTTAAAATTCACAGCTTATGTATTATTTGCTGTCAAGCAGCGAATTAACTAAATCTTAGAATTATTAAGTGTTCGTACCTATAGTGTATTAAAAAAAAAAATGACATTTTCACTTTATCTTAATCGTATTGAATAATAATTTTGGACTTATTAGTAACGAAAAAAAAAAACCTAAAAAAAGGTTTTCTTTTATGATGACTAGGGGCTTCTACCATATAAAACTGGTCGGGCTCTTGTTTTCAAATTTCTGGATCCGCCACTGCTATATGTACAGCATGTAATCAGCAAAATAATACCTTTTTCCTTTAAAATACCCCAAACAAAAACACTGTTGTGAAAGAAATCAACTTAAAGCCGCTTGGTCCGATTCTAATCGCTAAAAATACATATTCGATTTTCTTCTTGAAAAATAATTGTCCATAAATTGTTTCAACTTTTGTCAAATTATATCCCCAAAGTCCTTTTCTTTTAAAAGATATCAAAATTCAAAAGTTAAAAAAATAATTTTTGTTAGGTCACACAAAAAATAATGCTATGTTGATCATTGTTGATATAGCGTGAAATCACCTTCGAAAAATTAAATTTATCGCTTACATGTTTATCTCATGAAGAATACACCCGAGCATTTTTTTTCACAACAAAGTACATATATCACCTGCACACGGACAATATTTTAGCTCCCTTAAAAAATAATTTAAAACATCTGATTTTCCTTTATTCTTTAAATATGCATATCAATATAAAAACTACTATGGATTATATTCCATTAATTTCTTTATTTTTGAAAAGATGTATTATCACTAAGGCTTCTAATAATAAAGAAAAAAAAATACTCGGGTTTGAATTACCATCATTATTAGATATATCCGATAAACTTATTTTTTTCAAAATTGACTTTACAACAGATCTTAACTTCCGTCAGGAACTTGTTTGTCAATAAGGTTTTTGATCTATGTTTTCCTTGTAAGGATTGTTGTAATAAACTATTAAATCAATCTTATAATTTATTTTTATATATTTTCTATGTAGTGAAGTACTTTTATTGTGTAAGATAATATGTGCTCGGATTAAGCGGCTTTAAACTTTAAAACGCTAATAAAATGTACGCAAGGATCTTCAATATTTTGAAGATGGAAATACATGTAGATATGAAAAGAATTTTCCAACGACTGACACAATGAAAGCGTGTCGAACACTTGAATGTCACGTGAGAAAAGTGATTATAATATCAAAGGGGTCACATGGGCTGAAACTCGTAACCTGCTAATTTAGAAGCTATCTCGAGCGAAGTTTGGGTACATTTTTTTTTTAAATTAGATATGAGCCGCAACTTGACCCACATTGTCCTTCGGATATGTATAAGTTTTAATTAAAATACACATTCTGTGCAAATGAGAAAAATGGTCAAGTTGCGGCTCGATGTAAACAATGTCGTTGAAAACTGGTTTGCATATGAATAACAATAGAAATGAGACAAAACTGTTAGACCCCTGTTTCAAAAGCTAGTGTCGCTCGGCATTATTTAATACTTTCATGTATTATAATAAACCAAAACCTGCTCTTAAGATATTGTTTAATACCTATAAAACATAAATTTAACGAATTTTGGAATTTTATTTTGCGCAAATCATTGGGATCCAACTCTCATAGCTTAAGTGCAGTCATTCTTTGCTAGGAATCAATTTTGGGGTAGTGTACACTATTTGTAAGAAACATTTTTCAGTAAAAGAGCATAGCACTCAATGAAAATCCTATATTTTGAAAAATGAGAGAAAACGACAGTGTGTAAGAATATCTAAACAATTAATTAAAAAAAATCAGAAACTGCAGTTATCCACATTTGTTTGAAATTGCACGAGGACAAAGACAGTTTCATATTTTTTTTAATATGTTCGTAGTCTTGTTAAACATCTTATTCGGGGAGGCAGATCAATTTCTGGAAAAGTCTAGAAAGCATTTTTTTTTTCAAAAAAAAAAAAGAAAAAAAAAAGAAAGAAAAGAAAAGAAAACGAGAAACATTTTATCTTAACCTATTTTATATAGGTTATGTTTAATTTACATGTCCATGGAAATTGCACTTTTCCTTTTTTTTGAAAGTTGAAAAATGAATGTCATCTCCTTCAAAAAATGAATTTAACTTAAGTAGAAATTTTGTATTTAAGCGAAACAGGACATTACTTTCTCATCATAAAAATCTGTTAATAATGAATTTCAAACACTCACATTTATAAGCTTTATTCGACATGTATGTTTCAGTGCATTCTCCACAATAGTTTTTGTAATGTTCTTGCACTTTTCCTCCGTCGTAATTGTATTCAGCACAATGACCTATAATGCAGCATCAAATTAACAAACATCTTGTGAAGAACACATCCCCTTAAAAAATAAACACAATACGTTTTGTATGAGATCCCTTATTTGCTTAAAGTCAAACAAATATGCAAACTTATTGATTTGCAGACAAGTCAGCTATACCTTTAATTCCCCCCCCCCACTCCCCCAAGGAATGAAAAGTATTGCATAAGCGATAGACATCAATGCCTTTTGCTTTCAGCTTGTTTAGTGTGACCATTTCATCTACATTTTGCCGTTTAGGATTGTAAAACATACTAAGACCAGATAAACATGGTTCAGTTCATTTTAAAAATCTTTTTTTAAAAACAAGAGGCCCATTGGCATAATACATGTACTTCACCTGAACATCATGTAACAACATTCCAACAACTGAATTTTTAAACCAAAGGCCATGCATTACAATTTTGAAAGAGGCACCATTGCTCATCATAAATATACACTTAACATGCTAAGTTTGGTTACTTAGTACCCATAGAATGAATAGGGAAGCAAAAAAGGCATTTTAAGTAATGAGTAAAAATCAATCAATAATCAGTAGTGCCCTAAACCACAGGAACCCTTGACCCTGGATTCACACATTTCAAAATTTTAGAACAGGCTCCCTTGCTTTTCAAACTGTCGATTTCTACAAAGGAACACATTTCGAAACATTAATTTAATTTCAATATATAATAGAAAGGTTTCCCCTATGGAACCCTTTAAAAGGGTCGTGAAATTCACAAATTGTTGATTGTTTGATTGATTGCATATTGTTAACGTTCCTCTCGAGAATTTTTTCATTCATATGAAGGACCCTTGCTCATCATAAATTTGTAGGTAGTCCATCTATTTAACTCCCAAGAGAAAAGACGATTTTCAAAAAAGTTAATACATTTTCACTTTACAACAAACCTAGCACTTACACCAGAACCCTTGACCCTATGGCTACGAAAATCAAATTTTGAAAAGGCATCCTTGCTCATCATAACGATGTTAGTAGATTGTGTAATACCCCGATGCAGAAAAGGAGATTTTAAAAGAATTTATGGTTTCACTATGAAATTAATAAAGCCCCGCCTTAACCAGAGCTTTACTCTAACTCTTTTCCTATACATCCATTCAGACAATTGACCAAGGCATTTACTTGTCGGACCTTCAACTACATTTGTCTAAGTTTTTTCTCAATATATCAAATAGTGCAACTTTGACCTCTACCAAATTTGGTTGTATTGACAAATACAAGAACAACATAAAATGAAATTTTATATATGCTTTCTGTTCTAACAATATATGTTCAGTAATGAACCTGTAAACATGAAACAGAATAAAAAACTTTGAATCTTGAATTTCGATCCCGATTGAATGTGAACCCAATTAATAGTGATCCCTATTGGGATCGAAGTTTTGTTCTTATGTACTTATGTATGTCTGTTTTGAAACCAACGATGAACATTCAACAGTCGTTTTTTATTTTTTAGATATTCTTTTACATTAAAATACAGTACCCTGCAATATTCACATGTTCACATATTTGCATCTTCTTTTTCTTTATTTTGAGAATTTCCAGCATTAGCAATGAAAATGTTTGCTATCAGTCATTCCAAAAAAAAAAAATTAGGCATCATATCCGGAAAAGAAAAAAAGGATTTTTCCCGGGATTTTAGTACAATACTTATGATTAACAGCTACGAAACCTTGAAAACCCAAAATATTGTTAAAATTTTGATTTCTGTTCAGAGGGCTAAAAAGCAACTTTCGGTAAGGGAATGAAAATTATTCAACCGTTAAATTACTGATTTAGCAAAGCTAAAGATGCCCTAACTTTTTGGCACATAGTTATATCCCGTATATAATTTCACCCTTAAATTAGGGTGTTGCGTTTCTATTGACTGTGAGTATAGTTTGTTCAATTTCATAGAAATAATGCACCTTCGATTCACTATATAATCTATAAAGCCTTGCCTTAGCGCTAGAACCTCTGACCCTGGGGCCATGAATATCACAATTTAGGTAGAGGACTCAAAGCTTATTACAATCATGGCAACAGTTTGACTACATGATGTCCAGGAGTAAAGAACAAGATAGTTTCAGAGAGGCTGAAAATATTCAAATGTTAAAACTCAACGACGTAGTACAACGACAGACGATAACGTTTAGCCATAGTTCACTTGAGTGACTCAGGTATTCTAAGAATAGGTAAAGTAGTCAGAACTAAAAGCTAAAACCTTGAATTAAATGAAACCGAATACAACGGATAAAATTGGATATTTTAAGAACATTTAAGAACATATTTAGTAATTCAAATTAAAAAAAAGATAATTATCAAGCACACAATAAGAAGCCAGAAATTATAGGCTATAAATAGAAAAAAAAACTTGCTTTTCACACGTTTTTATATCATTACCTGGAAGAATTTTAGCTACAGGTGCACATACTTCTACGGTCAAATTACCCCAGGGGTTTATAAGACAGTGATATTCCATCGTGTGTAAGCAGCCCTGCTTATATTTGCATTTCTTTTTTTCTGCAGCTTCCATCCATAATTTTTCATCTGTTGGACAAAATTTCACTACAGTTCTTGTCTCTTTTGAAGGCCCGCAGTATTCAGGATCAATCAAATGCATATTATTTGCACTCACAACATCCTGTAATCATGACGGACTTGTAAAAAAAAAGTTGAAATACATGGAGATAAAGAACAGTACTTAAGCTCAAATGTCCATTAAACAATATAAAATTAAACCTTTAGGGCTTTTTGATATTATCACCTGAATCCCTATGAAGATTGAAATGTTTTATCCATAGACAGGAGGTTTTCTAAGATACATTAGATTTCCAATATAATGTTATAGATTCTTGGAATTTCTTCTTTCCCGTTATTTTCTTCAGAAGAAACCTTATTTAGGGTTGTTGTTCAAAATGTTATTTCGGACTTTCTTTCTGTTTTCATGTTAACAGAACTAATGTCCCTATGGTGGATTCAAAAGATGCCTTCTTTGATATTTAGTTTACAATTTTAAATTGGACTACGTTCAAAAATCATTAGTATGGAAAACAATAAAAAAAATCAAAATATCTTGTATAATTCAATAAAGAGTGAAGTTAAACAGGAGTGCATTTAGTGCCATTATTTCATGGATAGCCCTCGTACTTAGAACAGCACATAGCACTTGAGCAGTTTTGTTAGCTTGAAAATTTTCTCTTCATTCCAAAAATTCATTTTATAAATACTGTTTTTTTTTTAAAAAAAACCTGAATAAAGAAAAGATCATCTTATAAATTCCAAAGATAAATAAGAGTAATTGCAGTTGGATAATTATATATATTTTTAGTCATATTTTTTTATTTGGATAACCCTAGATTTTCCAGTATTAAATATGTGCCTATGGTTCTGCAGGATTGTCTGAAATGAAGCACGTACATACTCGGAGTACATTTAAGGTGAGCAATGGAAATATCGGCTAAATTTTGTATTTAAAAATGTATTCGTAATCGGGATGGCGATTATTTTTAGTAAAATATTTATATCGGATAATTGTAATTATGATTAATAACTATTTCTATATTTAGACTAGTCACGTGATGCGGCAGTCACGCGATTTTAGCACATTGACTTGAAGTATTGATGTTACATATAAATATCACTAGTGCAAGGGCATAACTGAGTTAAATTTCCAAGTTTAGTATATAAAATATTTTCAAAAAGCATTGTAGTTTCTAAAAAATGCTGCGATCCTGTCTAAATTCTGCAATTTCATTGTTAAAATTATACTTGTATGACCGAATGCTATATTTTTTTGCTGGTCAGCGGCATGAAATGTTGATATAATTAAACTGTTTTTATGATTTCATCGGGATCGCAGCACTTTTCAGAAACCTTATTAATTCTTTAGTTGAAATGTAAACGCTTACTTTGATCCATAGAGTGTATGCCCTTGCACGTGATCGATTTATTAAGACCCCCCCCCCCACATTACCCTCCGATGTACTTGTGTTAGCATTCAAATATACGGCAGTGTCAATTAAATACGTAATGTACAGAAAATATATTAATAAAATAGCGAAGAAGACATTAAATTCAAGTTATTGTCCCATGGAATATCTGTAAATAATATTTTATTTAATTTTAGAATACATATATTGTTGAGAAAATATTACTTGATATGTCTCTCACTGCATACAAACTACGTCACGTTGTAAGAAATGACGTCATATGACAAGTGTATTGCGATCGGTGACTTGTTTATAACTTGTTATGTGGGGTTTAACTAACGACAAAACAACTCGCTGTAGTAAGTTTTTATGTAGTTTGCTGATTTCTTACTGGTTAAATTAGCAGATAAACTCATTTGTGGTATTTTAAAGAAATGCTGTATGACGTATATTGTGTATGATGTCATAGGCAGGTTTTTCCAGTAAAAATTAGGCTCCGCCTCCTATTTGTAACCTTAACTGTGCTGCGCTGTTCTCCCAATACAAGAAGCAAATTAAACATGTTATGTAAAATATATAGAATTCTTTTGAAAACTATTTTTATCACAATATCTATGAAACTGAGAACCATCTCGGCAATATTGCGTCTATAGTATTTTCCATCTTGATTCTTGGGCTTCATCGTGCGGCAAATTGTTGCATTAACAAGGTGCTGATGAATTGTAATTCTAATTCCAATCCTGTATTAATGAAACTTTATCAATTCATATAATCAGAATACCCTAACAGTACACACCCTTGTTACTTTCATTTTCAACCAAGCTAGGCCTAATTTGCAATCGTTTGTCTTAGGGCCGACAATGTGACGTCATTCATTGACTAAATCAGTGGAAACTGCCGACATTTTATCAATCTGTTATATCTTATATGCGTTCCCAATTTTTGAAACAGATTTATTCAATTTTGAATGCATGTATTTCATACTATGTTTTGGATTGATTGATTGATTGTATACTGTTTAACGTCTCTCTCCAGAATAGTTCACTGATATGGAGACGTCACCATTGCCGGTGAAGGGCTGCAAATTTAGGCCTATGCTCGGCACTTACGGCCTTTGAGCAGGGAGGGATCTTTATCGTACCACACCTGCTGTGACACGGGGCCTCGGTTTATACAGTCTCATCCGAAGGACCGCCCAATTTAGTCGCCTTTTACGACAAGCAGGGGTTACTGAGGACCTATTCTAACCCGAATCCCCACGGGTACTATGTTTTGGAAAAAACTCAAATAAATGAATTCCCTTGGGGTCAGTGTGTAGACTACATACTCAGCACTACTGAAGAACAGCTATTTTTATGACACTTTAACCAGACTGTAGAAGGAAAGCAATTCTTAACTATTTGTCAATAAAATTTATTTATAAGATTGTCTTTAGGATTATTGTCAACGCATAAAATGCTACAAATTTTAGATTTTTGTGACATAGCGTAATTTCACTCTATTGAACAGTTATTATAAACATAATCTTAGTAGTAATGTTATTATTCAAAGTAATAACAAGTTACATATAACGTTTTGATTATTAATACTTTCATTGCGCCCCCTTGCGCTAATAAGTGATAGAACAACAAGTTCATTGCAATGTCTTTCACGATCAGGATCAATATTAAACACGCTTTCAGCTACAATTGAATCCTGACATACATATAATTATCTGACTATACTGAGTCAATTACATTTTATATATTGGAACTTAAACAAATTTTTTAAAATGCATGCAATCAATAAGAATGGTAGCTGAGGTTGTTGACAACGTCATTAACATGCTGTTTATAATGTAATTATGTTGATGTCTTATTCCTGTCAAAAAAGAAGAAAAGCAGCAGTAGCTGCTTTCTTTCCACTTTTATTTTTTGTCTACCATCCTCTGATGGAAGGGGTTCACGTTCAGCAGGAGATAGGATCACTCGACTTTTTTTCTTTATAGTCCCTGTTTTCTTTGTGTGGCATCTTCAAACCATTTTGCAAAACTCAAATATTTCCCTGTCCCAATCATTTAAGTAAATGCGTTCAATATTCCGTGTTATTTTGCAAGTTTAAGTACTCGTAATGCAGCGAAGGCGTTCGCAGCAAATATCCGATTCTCATACGAGCGTTGTTCCAAAAGTAATTTCACAACCTTGATAAAACTGCTATAAATCGACATAAAGCAACAAAATTGTACATGATAGAAGCTTTATTTAATTCAGATCAGACCTGAAAAATTCAAAAATTCATAGATTTTAAATCTGATTTTAAACAATGTGCCTTTATGGTAGTCCCCGCATCTAAATAAAACGTCATATTACTAATACGCGCCGTTTTAATTTTAAGAGTTTCCCCTTCGTTTTATTAAAAATATTTGTGATTCCCAAACACTTTCACCAATTCCACTTTCTTTAAGAATTCTTGGTACCATTATACACCCACTTTTATCATAACCAAGTCCTCTGTCAAGTTTTTGAACAGTAGCATAAGACAAACTTAAAAAAAAATCACATCTCACTCTATACGTCTGTATTTTTTGACAACGTCAGACACCATTAAACGTTTCCGTCCGATCTTCTATCTTTTGGTCTTCTTGTCCTTTACTGATCATTCAGTGACCAATCACCCGCCCTAAATTGCTGAAAGCATCTACTAAGTACTCTCTTATTAACATTTTTTATTCTGTAAGTCTGATTAATTAACGTAACTGTCGCTTGTGATGATTCCCATATTTTAAGCCAAAATGCATTACAACTCGTCGAGCCTTTTTTTCCAATTCGACAATCCCTTTGTTCAATTCAACAGAGTAAAACAACAATGATTATGATCAAAAATACTAGTGCAGTCATTTAATTTTTTACTAAAGACTAGAAAATGACGAGGAATGTGTCTTGTATGAAAATGGAAGATTAAGTGCCTTTTTTAAATTCTTTTTAATGTGTTTGTGTTTTTCATTCTAAGAAAAAAAAATATACTTTAATACGTGATGTTCCGTTTTGACGCAGCGACACCCCCTATGCTCTATGTTTTAAACATCTATAAAAACAAATTCAAATAGTTATTTATAAATTAAAATTTTAATGTCTATTAGATTTATATTTGTGCATCTTTTGGTATATTGTATTTGATAATATGACGCCAAATATGAAAGATATGAACACTGTGACATTACTTTTAGATCAACCCTCGTATCTAATGGCGTTTACTCTCATATGTCCGTATCAGATCGTATATGAGCAAACAATACTTTGTCAACTCGTGAGCAGCGGGATCGACCACCCAAAGCCTCATAGATATTGACAAAACGTGACACATTGCAACGAATCGCAAACCGACGGGTGGTTTGTCCTGTCTGAGATCGATTGCAATGATGACGATATGAAAATACGGAAGCGTAAATGGCTCAGCAATTGTAGAGCCATTTACGCTTTCGTATGAAAACCAGTTTAGGTGCGTTTACTTACGATGCAGTTGAGGTAAGTTACGAATCCAAGCGGTCTGGTGCGTTGATAACGATTAAAATTTTATCATATTAGTGGCATTATTTTTTGCTTGTCAAAAAAAAAATTACGATCAACACGATAGACACGAGTAAACATTTGTTTCGTTTGATACGATAACTACGATTTATCCACTTTTACGTCCACGATTGAAAATTGTAAGTTATATTACCATAATATGTATATCGATATAATGTTTATTGGAACATTTAAGTTAGGACAATGCTTCATATATCAAAGTATAAAGACATTTTCGACACAAATAAAGTATCGTTTTGATTTAACGCAGAGTAAACTAATGAGCATGGTAGCACGTTAAAAGATTGACATAGTGTCCACTGTGATAACTCAAAGACTATTATGACTTGAATGAAATTGGTAAATTGTTATTTTGATATAATTAATACTTACCATTTCTTCTGACAAAAGGACTGAAAGCAGTAGGAATACATTCATCATACCGAAGGTAGTTGTTGAAAACATTATTGGTTGCATTCTAGAAAAGGAAAATCAATTTCAGTTCAATAAGTATGAACCAGACATATTATCAGAAGAGTAATATACATTATTGAGATAACACCATTAGATAAACCTATGAGATTATCATTTTCAATGTGTTATTAAGTCTACAATACTTTTAAATATTAGTGGCTGAAATGAAAAGATAACAATGTCTAAATACCATTTGATTTATACAGCGTACTGAGCAAACACAGACCTATAAATTAATCAGATATAGGATCGGGTAACAAGGGGAGTAAGTATCCCGGGCCGACAGTTCACGCCTGCCCTGTGCTCCTTATGATCGGGTAAATGGTAAGATCTAGAGAAATTCCCTTTATAAATAATGACGTGCAATTAAAATAAAAAAAGTCAGGATAGGTTGTTTTTGCTGACTTGTTCATTGCAAAAAAGCCGAAACCATCAACTGAGACAGACGATATTTGGAAAATTATGATTGACAATATCTTACCTCGTTTAGAATATGCTGTTATTCAAACTGATCCTATACAGATTTAGCTACTATGGCGGCCGTTCGTATATAAAACCCCAAAACAAACACACACGCACCTGTGCTTTTATATCCCCTCCAAGTCAATTGAGAGGGGATAAAAAATTCAATTCATCTAAAATGTTATCTGGTCACCAAAAATTGACAAGATTTTTAAAGAATACATTTTATCTATCTACACAATAAAAGCCCACCAAAAAAAAAAAAGCAGAACTCTTTACCCTATGAGCAGGAATTTTTCAATTTTGGAAGTGGCATCCATGCCCATTAAAACTAGGTATTTAGATAGATTGTTTAAATGCCAGGGGACAAAGAAAAAGATTTAATTGATGCATTTTTACTATATCGTCATATAACCCCGTCCTTACACCAGAACCCCTTTATCCATGGGCCCTAAAATTCACAATTTTGGAAGAGACACCCATTATTATCATAACTATGTATATATGTAGTTTGTTTAATACCTAGGAGCAGGGAAGATTTTAAAACAATCAATGCATTTTTGATATAAAATAAAATACAGCCGCAATCTAACCGCAAAATCCCTGGTTCAGACAAGAATCATGAAACTCATAATTTTGGAAGATTCTTCCTTCTTCATCATAACTCTGTATGCAGTTAGTTAGTTTCATACACGTAGCATAAAAGAGGAATCTTCAAAGGAATAAACCACATTCACTACATTATCATTATAACACCCTATCAATAGAACCCTTGAATTCTGGACCAACAGTTTCACATTTGCAGTAGAGGTTTTAAATTTTGTTACAATCATACTAACACTTTGACTGCTGGAAGTCCAGGAGTGACGAGGAGGATCTTTTTTAAGTTGGCATTAATTTCAGTGGTTTTGACCCCACCCCTCATGCACCAGGAGGGTAGAGACCATTAAATTAACTATTTTTGTATGTTTAGATGTTAACGCACATCGCAAGACGCACGACAACGGGCTAAAACAGATACCGGTAACAATAAATCAACTGGGTTAAATTCAGATGACCAGAAGATCCCTAAGACAATTCCAGAATATACAGTGAGTGTAAATCACACATTATACAGTGAGTGTACACACAATTCCTTTAATCTTTTTTTATCATTATCACACCTATAACTGTCTTCTTCTCAATCACAAAAAACAGAAAAAAAAAAATCTGATTCCATACATAATGTGTCTATGGGAGAAGATATTATGTCTGACCGTGGATTTACTCACAGATGAATATAATATTTATTCAGGATATTTTCATTCATTATTTTCACTCATTTTCGAATGTTCTTCTGATTCTCCTTTGTCATCACCATCATCATTATCATCTTAAACATCTGTTTTCTCGTCATCTGTTTCCAACATCATTTCTTCAAGTAAATGCTTATACTTCCTTATAGTCATGCGAATAGCCGATAAATTTCAAATCCATTTAATGAACATTTTTTTATACTTTTCATCATTTTATCACGTGGCCGGATCTTTTCATCTTTTAAATCCAAAACATCTTGGATTGAATGACCATATAAATCCAAAAACGTAATAATATCAGTTTCTTTCATTTTGTTCCTTTTTTCTTCAGCTTCATTTTTTTTTAAAGAATCCAGTGTTTTGATATTTTTCGACTTTTCACACTAAACCTTTTTGTTAATTTTATTTATTTATTCATTTTTTTTTTTGCTTTTGATATATTTTTTTTAAATCTTCTGAAAAAGTCTTCTTCTGCTGATATGTTAAAAGACTCATCTTCATATTCGTTCTCGATTTTAGCTGTCTGAAGTATACGTGGTCTCTTTTTCTGTTTTTCCTCATTATCACCCAGTGACATTTTTTGTTTACGGTAATCATTCTCTGGACACCATCTCTAAATATGTCTTTTAATATTTTCAAAAACGGGCCCACAATCGTCACAAGATGCCATGATACATGTACGTTTCAAAGATGAATGAAATCCGGTGTCAATAGACAAACTGTTTTCGTCACCGGAGTAATTCATATGCGTCTTTTCTTTTCCGAAAGATTTTTTTCAAAATGACCTATGTACTCATGTTTGTATTCATTTATATATGTGTTGGTGAATATATCACTGTGCATGCGGATTGAATAGAACGTATTGGGCTTTAAATCAACCAAGGAATATTCTTCAGGTTTTTGTGGTCACTTTTAAATACTGCATCAAATGTTGAGGGTTTCCTGGATACATCTGTCGAGCAAGTTTCATAACTTGTCTATCAATTGGGTAATTAAAAAGAATAAAATAATGGCAATTACGTCTTTGAGTCGTTGTAAAAAAAAAATTCGTGTTTAAAGCGATGATCGGGAGATAAAGTGGATTGCTGTTGCTATTGCTGCTTGGAAGATACAGAAAATCCCAGATGCTGTTTTCGATGTGGGGGAGATAAAGTGGAGAATTGCTGTTTCTGCTGTCGAGAAGATACACTGAGTCCAAGTTGATGCTGTTTTTGATGTGGAGATAAAGTGGATTCCTGCAGCTGCTGCTACTGCTCTCAGGGAGATAAAGTGGATTCCTGCTGTTGATGCTGCTGCTGCTCAAGGAATTGGGAATATTTGTTATAATTGTTTGAAGCGTCGTATAACACTTGTTAATGCTGGATAAGGAGTTTTTTGGTTTCAGATGCCACTGTAATACATGAGGCCAGACATAAGTTCTCCGATAAAGTTTACATTGATTTATATTGATTGATGTTGACTCCTTAGCTGCAAAAAATGAAATGGCTTGTTTCTTTACTCTCAACGTTATACATGTACATGTATAGCCATTAATGTTGCATCATGAGAAATCGGCCAATGGCCATGAACTAATGTATGTATCCCATTTTTTTGCGCATATACCGTTTGTCATCATAAGGGGAAAGAGTTCTCTTGTTTAATGATAATTATGGTGTGTATGAAACATAATTGAGATAACGTATCTGATATTTATCTTATCTAAAAGTAACCGAGCATTCCATTTGAGATTCCTTTTGAAGTAAGTAAACATTCTCTGTTTGATAAATGACGGAATGGACTTTTGTTCTCATACCTGATTAAATGATACCTTTTTCAGGACTCTTTATAATTGATAGCATAGGCGTCGGAACCGGGGAGCTAGGGGGGGGGGGCACTTTTTTTTCAAAATATATACTCAGTATAGACATTGAACATTGTTGCGTAGGTTTAGCCCCCCCCCTCCCCATCCTCACTTTCCACACAGAAACGTCGAAGCATAGGTTAGAAATTGGGAAAGTGGTGATGTTTGGAAAAAAATTTTGGTAGTGAAGTTCGAAACTACCCCCACCCCCCACCCCCTCCCCCCCCCCCCCCCCCCCACCTCCCACCACCATCACGAAATAGGAGTTTCGTATTTGGGGAATGGAAATTTCCTTTTATTTTTTGCTTATCGGTTTTTTTAAGGTATAATTTTTTTTTTTACACTTAGCCCCACCCCACTTTCAATTTGCTTCTGACGCCATTTATAAGTGAGACTGTACATTTCGCAGCATTGTTCAGGCTAACTATAATGAAATAAATGGAATAGAGACGTACAAAAAACATGAAAATTTTAAAACTAATTTTACTTTTTAAAAAGCCTCTTATTATCATATACCTTGAATACTTGTTGAAATGTTATAGTAAACGCCACTCTGTAAAGAACTAAGTTTGTTCCTGATCAATAGGATCATATAATGCATAAGATGTGTACTAAAATGGGGGTAATTTACAAATTTCAATAATGCAAGGGCATACCCATATTATAATTAAGTTAATTTTTGATTTTACTCATTTTTGTACTTTCTTAAAAAATGTTCCTTCTTTTAATGGAATTCCAATTTTATTAGTTAAAATTAGGAACATGTCGACATATATGGAATCCGGATAAGACCATGTATTTCACTATCGCACCTTTGAGTATGGACTATAAAGCTGATGGCGTGTTACTTCGACAGCACCATGACGATGAAATAATGGTGCGATGACGATGGAGCTATGGTGCGAAAGCGCGATGGTGATGATGCGACTGCGCAATAATGCAATAGCGATGATGAGAAAGCACAGTGAAGCGATATTGAATACCCATTCATCGTCGTCGTACATGTACCATCGCAAAATCATGATCGCACCATCGCGTCATCGAGCTATAGCTTAATATTACCATCGTATCATTTTCATCGCATTTTTGCACTATTGCATCATCGTCATTGCGCTATCGCACCATCACTTTATCCTTATTACACCATTGCTCCCTTGTCATCACATTATCGCGTCATTGCACTTTTGACCTTAAACTCGATGGTGCAATTATGGATAGTGATCATGAACTGCAAGGACCTTTCAGGATTCCATAGAAATCTGTTTGATCTTTACCAGGTATTTTATGTCCTTGTCAAGTCACGCTCTTGATTTGAAGAAAGCAACAGCATTTTCAAGTTCAGAAAGATAACCGTTATTTATACTCATATAATGGCCAAGCTCTATGAAGGGTATTTCCTTGCGATAGGACAATTTATTGAGCCACCCCGATGTTTAACAAAACTCATTTGTACACAAAACACGGTAATTTTAATTATATACATTCCCTCGATAATTAAAAGTAAATGCATTAAACAAAGGTTTTTCATTGTCTACTGTAAAGCAGAAAATTAACTCGCGGAGTTAATTTTCGCTATATTCGCGGAAAAGGAAATTCCGCGAATTCAACATATAGTGAATAATTCTTGAAAAGTTTTATAAGGATGAATTGAAATACAGGAGTATTATTATTTTCTGTGATGAGATGTATACCGTCTTTATAATTATTCGAGTGTCTGGATCAATTACAAACACGTAGTTGTTGCTGTTTTTAAAACTTATTTATTGTTTAATTCATTTCTTAAGCTAACGATTAATTTTGCCATCTAGTAGACGTGCAATTTAATTATTCAATAAGACATGCTTGTTAAATTTCACCCGTGCGTATCACTCAGTCATCATTACCTTTAATCAAAGCATTTACTTACAACAGGGTAACGACAATTAAATAATTTCAATTATATGATTAAAAGATCAACATTTTTACTACGGTATAATTTTTTCTGATTTGGACCCGGAAATAAAAAAAAATATTAAATGCGTAGCATCGTTTTGACTTCAAATAGGGATCAGTCCGGTTGTAAACCAATGACGACTCTTTTGTCGATTTCAAAAGTTTATTAAATAATTCCAATTTACAATTTTTCCGTGATCGTATAGTTTTAGAAATATTCGTTCCTGAAATATGATCAGAAAAGACCAATACACTTTTTATATAACTGTCCAAAGGGTCCGTCTAAAATATTAAGAGTTTAAGACCGAACTCCAAATAAATAAATAAACAAAAGTCCAAAAGAATGATTCCCAAAATAATAGAATGCCAAAGAGATGTAATAATTTGAGAATAAAACCGGGAATAGAAACGGGAATAAAAGCGGGAATTAAAACGGGAATACTCTTTTCTGACCAAAACAGGGTATTCTGTGCTCAGTGGGTATCCATGGTCCCGGATATAAAAATGCATTTCATTGGATAATTTACCATCACCAACCACCTATGCTTTGTCCGTAGGTCTGTCCGTTGAATTATGAACCCCAACATGGCACCACCCTCAAATGTAGGTAAATACATGTTACTAATATTTATGGGCTCAGTCCCCATCTCTGCACCACAGGAGTTCTAGCCTTAAGCTCTTTTACCTACTTACTTCAAAGTTCCCAATTTTATTGCTCTTAGTCAAAACTCTTAATAATACCATTGTATTTCCGTTCAAATTTTATTACTTACTATCGATGGGCTTGATTGGTCTATTCGGATCAATTTCATTACAAAATGATCTACCAAATTATAGTGCATTTGAACAACAACAAAATCCAATTTGTTTTGACAAGATAATAATTGTTTACAAAATAAAGTCCTCTTTCCAATTATAAAGTCACCGAATTTGCGTCACTAATAATATACATTCTGATTTAATAAACCTTTATATCATTTTACTTTCACTGCTAATAACTAAAAATGATTATGATATTAATATTGTCTAAGTTTAAAATGTTCAAACAATATGTCTGTGCTAAACCCTATAGGTTTACACTGTGCTTCATTATTATTCAATCGGGCTCAAAATCGACACAATATATATACTTTACTTTTCTGTCTGATATGTGCGATAAACATTACAGACTTTAATATTATACTACAGAGACGGGAAATAGCAGCTCACACAATATATACAATGTACCTACAGAAAAATGCTTGCAAGTATTGTTTAAGAAATTCATGGTTTTTCCTTTTCCGCGAATTCAAACGACCACGATTTGCTAAAAATTGAACAAATCGCGATCTTTTCCGACCGCGATTTTAACCTGCTATACAGTATTGATATTAATAGAATATCTAAAATCTTTTGTTAACATTTTTTCAGTGTCAACTACTTTTAGTACCAATTCTTATACTACATTTTCGGTACATTTCTAAAAGTGGGGGGCCAAACAGGCTTTGAATTAACATTTCCTATAGTGTAAGTAAGGTTGGGAAAAAAAGTGGGGGGGGGGGGGCAAGGCCCCCCCCCTCTGGCCCCTCCGGATATTACGCCCCTGCAAAAATTGATCATTCACGTAGTCACTTAAATCAAACTTGCCCTTTACAGATCTTTTTTTACGTCTTCTGTAAAAAATGTTTTAGCATAAGGAATTAGTGTCTGTTAACAGAAGCTCATCCTTATCCTCTTACCTTGAGTTCATATGGTTAGAAAATCGTATTTAAGCACCTTCGATAATTTAAAAATTGAAAATCCAACGTAAATTAGGTGGATCAGGGCAAGTTTTTCAAGCTCTTCTGATCCCAGATATCCGATTCAGATCTTATATGACGAACTCTGGTTTTGCTATCACTTTTAGAAGCCTGTTGTCTCTGTGGATCAGCTGAATATCAACTCTCTTTTTTAAATACTTCATACTATTAGTTTTTCCAAATACTCTGTCATTATTAATTTGTAGAAGTCTTTTTCAAAATCGTTCTAGGCTCATTTTCTTAGTGTATTTTCTCAACCATGGAATACTTTTGAGAAGCAATCACTTGACGGATTTCTGTGACCTTCATGCCGGAACATAAGACATATAAAGTTGAAGATTTCTATAACTGAAAATATAATTCTTTTTGTTATTGAGATTCGAAACCCGTTCTCGAGTTGAAATTTCTTCAATGTGTAGGTCTTTCAGGAGTTGTATATGGTTAGCTGATAAGATTGATAACGTTTCTGGTTTCATTTCATAAGATATCGTTGCCAATGGATAATCACTATGAGTATCATGAAACTCTGTTGAAAATTGAAATTCTACCCAAAAAAATATGACCATCTTCTTACATTTTGAACATCTCTATAATCAATTTACTCCCTCTAAAGCCAACAAAATCCATGTGTGGGTAAGGCCAGACTAATTGACCATCCATATAAATTGAGTACATCAATGTTGGTTGGTTCTGATCGTAATCGTCTATGTATGGGTTGTTTTCTTTTGCATATCTTTGAGATATCATTGAAATATCTTCACTTAAACCCCTTTCAATAAATACGTTCATGTCAAAATCAGTAAATAGTTCCAGGATTAAATCTGTCATTTTGAGAGCTGCCTGCCATGCTTATGCCGGTGCAGTATATAAAGGTGCAGGATTCGGTTAGTAGATATTAAGGCATAGATTTTTAATGTTTTAAAGGCCATCATCTGATTCCATGTGAAAATCATGATATTCCCCAAAGTAATATGTTCCAAATACTCCCCACACAATTTGAACATGACTGTAATTTGCTTCCGATATACATGTACCTTGATCGTTAAAGGAAAAACTGCTATGTCTGGTATACAACTTTCTTTGAATTTCTCAATACCATACATGTACTGGTAGGGATAAACGCTCTTACGCACGAGTAATTTCATTTTTTTTACTGATCCAGAATCCCTTTGCTATGTATTGTCGAATTTTTTTTTTTTTTTTTTTTGCTACTTCTTGAAAAATATTGTGCACAATCTTTTCTAATTTCTAAAGAGGTTGACAAAAATAGAAAGGAATCAGTGAAATCTAATTTTTCTACGGAAAATGATTTATACTTTTCATGGTTTTGGGAACTGCAGTTTAGTTCTTTGTCTTTCATCTTTCCGATGGCTTGCATAATCCTGTGTGAATCATTTCATTTCATGTTATTAAAAAAGATACCGGAATTTGCTCTTTCTTTCAGATTTAGGTTATAGGAACTATGGAGGATTTGGCGAAATTTTCTTGTCACATGGCAGTGATCACAAACTCGATCTTTCCCAAGTGTTGATGAGAGACATAGCATTGTTCTGCTCTTTTAAATTTGAAATTCTTACTTTTCCATTCTGAGTGGTTTGTGATTTATAAGCGCAGTAGTAATCTTTCTTCAACGTGTAACATAAGCCCAACAAAAGTTTCAATAACGTCTTCCCTACGATATCTTCAAACATATTATCATCAAGGCCAATTATTTTGTAAGTAAATCCTTACGATGTGTGTTTTGTGATTTTTTTTGTTTGCTGGATCTTTTTTTTCTGCAATACATTCAAATTCAGCATACATGTACAGTACAGAACTTCCTCATTCTTGCTGAAATACATCTGTGTATCTTTACTATTTATTTTCCTTAGTTGGCATTTCAGTTCTTTGTGCCCTGCGTATATTACAGTAAGATATGTGTTTTAATAGCCTTAATTTTGGGAAGCTATTCAAACCATAGCAACAATAAAAATATTGACTTCGATAATTGCTTCAGTCTGCTAGAAGTCGATTGAAATTTTAAATCCAACAATTAATGATGTAAGCAATGCCAGCTGGATAATACTAAATGGTGAACATGGCGCTGATAAGGGTTCGTTGTCAAGTTAATGGGATATATGATTCCTTTTTCATATCCAGAAACTTTAATATAAATCAGGTTATCAAACATCTCAATATCTTTCATTTATTTGAAATTATATTTCGTTGAAATTCGACTTATCAGTACATGGATTGTACCTGAATAATCTGTTTGGATTTTTCTGTTGGATGAAGTGCTGAGAAAATCTGCCCTTTGAAAATATTTAATGTCATTGTTTTGCACAGTAACAACAGCTTTTTCAGCTCGTAGTTTAATATGAAGAAGAATGAAGCTTGTTTCATTTATTGACTTGTGTTTGGCAATATCAATCTTCAGTTCAAGGACTTGATAGAGAGTCCAGTTACTTCTTTCTTTATGACATTCTAAAAAGGAGGCCATAATCTTCTTGTTGTTTTCTTGAAAACTATGTTTTCAATCTTTTATCTTTAATGCAAGATACAGTGTATCTCTTCTGCTAACCTGCGTATTACAGGTCTTAAACTGATGTGTTGAAACATCATGAGCGATCAAAACTTGAGATATGGCTAAATTAATGCTCACAGACGTTGCATTAAAACAGGGTTTATATTGTACATAACATTTTGAAAAAAAAAAACTATTTAAATTTCCAACCGAACTAGACATATTTTTGTCAAAATTGGGCAAAAGTAAAAAAAAAATGCTGAAAAAAAAAATGAAACACCATGAAATTATTAGACAACATTTAGAATCTGATTAGGAAACTAAAGTTTCAGACAGTTGCCTGGTCATCGTCATTCCATTCAGCAGAGACTGAGCTGCGTCCACCGAGGTAGACTCATATGAACTTAGGTCGGACAGGTCTTCCCGACAATAACGGGGACATGTTACGTTAACACTCTCCTGTCCGTTGTGAGCTTGTAACATCGCCCTATATCGGTACACCGTATTCATATGCAGCAGTGCCTCAGATCTCAATGTTCTTCAAATGTATCTGTATTATTTAAATCATGTCAAAAAAAAAATACATGCAATGGCAATAATATTGATAATAGTTATAACTCATATTGTTTTACTTAGCAATCTATCTGTGCAAATTCTGTGGAAATTGATACTCTGCTGAAATCTAATTTAAAAACAAATAACATGGTTAAACAAAACAATTATATGCAATAATAATTTCTGCTGTTTGGGAGTTACAGTGAATTCTTCGTGCTGTTGCTGCTGCAGAGATAAAATGCATTCCTGCTGTTGCTGCTATTTGGGAGATAAAATGGATTACATCTAGGTAGGATCATATGAACTTGAGTCGGACAGGTCTTCCTGATAATAACGGGGACATGTTACGTTAACGCTCTCCTGTCCGTTGTGAGCTTGTAACATCGCCCTATATCGGTACACCGTGTTCATATGCAGCAATGCCTCAGATCTCAAATTTCTTCAAAAGTATCTGTATTATTAAATTAGAGTTTAAATCAAATAAATACAGACAATGGCAGAAATATTAATTATGAAAATTCATACTGGTATACCTAGCAATCTATCTGTGGATATTGAAAAAAAAAATTCCCCCCAAAATTATAAAAAATAATTTCATGAAATCTTAATGAAAGGAGCAAAAGCGACTTACATGTACCTTACCTCTTGATTCACCACAAAATGATGGATTTGATTATCGTTGCTCTTATATACCCGTCAGAGTGACTGTGAAAATCCTTTTATCTAATTGGATAAGTAAAAAAAAAAAATTGAAGACTCAAAAACTGTGACAATGCATTAGATTTAAGTAACTGCTTCCGAGATAGGATATCTTCCCAGTGTCTCGCTCTGATTATTTCACTTCGTTACCTCTAGGTTATAACTTTCAAAACGTTCGCTGATAAAGACACAAAACAAATTTTTATACATTTCAAGGATAATAAAATGATTTTTTGTGCAACATGTCAAGGATTAACTCTTTAAAGTTCTATGTTAAATCAAGTCAATTAGTTGTAAATTAAATTGAAATATTTTTTTTTAACCTTTTTAGATGCAAACATAGTTCATAATCATCCCGATAAATAAGTGACAATAATTGTTCTTTATTTTGTTCTTTATAAATTGTCAAATTGTTTTTAAATTTTTTTAAAGTAAAATAATGAATTACCTCTTTTACGCATATAAATATCGAGAAAACAATTAGATGTGTTCTCAGGTATGCTTTTAAAAACCAATATGGCGTCGCGTTATGTACTTTTTATACCAGCTAGAACCAGTGATCGTTATCTATCCTGGCACGTTTAAACATTTACCTGTGTTGCACTTGACTGCGTCTAAATCAAAACTAAATTCCCGAGACGATTGTACAAATTACTGTCAGTCATAGTATTCATTTGCTTTTAACAATTGGTTTAACCGTCGTTCAGAACTGAACGCTTTCCTAAACACTTGTAGATATTAGCTGATTTCTGAAAGGTGAGTGTATTTTGATGAGTTAAAGATAAAGTTTGCATTTTCATCCGCTTCAAAGGCTATTGACAGAATTAAGATCTTTTCAATTTCTCAGGGTTTTCAGCATTTTTTTGTTCTAAACGCTTACAGAAATTGAGCCGATTTTTAATACGTGACTTTACCTTGATGGTTTATAGATTACCTGTAGGTCTTCATTTCCTTTCGCTTCATCAATTTTTTGACGTAGCTATATTATTTTTATTACTAGAGTCAAGGTCGGGTTCGTGCTGTCCTAATAAAATAACACGTCGAAGTTTTCATGATTAGATCAAGTTTAATTCTTTTTAAATTGTTAACGGTTTTTACCATATAAAATAAGCTGTTCTGATCAAAGCATGCATATATATATATATGTGTGTCTAATGGCATTCAAACACGTTTTATTTTTTCTTGGCAAGGCAGATCGACTTAAAGATGTCCAATCTAGTAGGTAATAAGGAAAACAGATTGATTTTTATTTCAATTCTTGGATACATTTTTGTATTATGCTAAGAAAAATTGGAATGAAATTATTTTACCTTGCCTTTATTGTAGTGAAATTGGGGAACTTTCAAAATATACATTTAGATCATTTTCAGTGCTTTTGTGCACTATTTGTATTAAAACTACCTTATAAAAAAGGAATTGATAATTAAAAAAAAAGAAAAATTGTAAAATGTTTTGTTTTTCACATATATCACACAATTTCCTATTCCTCTTTTAAAAAATGTATAAAAGATTTGGGGGTAGCCTTTATTGCATTTTCTAAAAGACATATTAAAAGACTAAAAAGGTAAGTAAATTTATGTAACTTGATATTTTGTAAGTCCCAGTGCGTTTACATAACATCAACAAATGATTGTAATACTATATATATATATATGGTGGCATATTTATGCAATTCAAATAATACTTTCAACAGAAATGTAGCAAATCATGTCAACTCATAATAGATATCTCGTCAAATGAAGAAAACTTTCACGTTTGTCGTCAAATACCGACTTTTATAATGTCAAATTCGAAATCAAGATAATATTCGAGACAGTAGAGTAAGAAGGGGAAAAATAAGGGAGGCTTGAGAAAGGGAAAAGATAGTCAAGATACCCTATGGTAGCTTTTTTTGCAATAGATATCAGTGAAAAATCTTCATGTCTTCATGTCTTCACTTTTCCATAAAGATGACCTTATAAAATGATGTCTTGGGTTTCTTTAAAGAGAGACAGGTAAAAATAGGATCATTTTTTGTTTTCCAATATCCGAACTTTCACGACAAAAAGGCCATTTGCCCGATTCAATACACGTTTCACTAATGCAATACTCTCAAAAAGCTTGATCCTTTTTCGTAAAAAAAAGAAGATAATTTCAAATTCGAAATCAAGATAATATTCGAGACAGTAGAGTTAGAAGGGGAAAAATAAGGGAGGCTTGAGAAGGAATTTTTTTAAAAGGGAAAAGAGCTTGAGAAATAGCAATAATTAGATATAATTTTTCAATAAACTAAACAATATATTATATTAATACAGTTTTTCAAAAAAAAAAAAAATCCTGTTAGTTTCTTATCATGGTTATAGTTAGTTTTTTCTTATTAATTTATTTTTTTTTACAAACAAATATCATGTCTGATATGCAAATGAATACTTTCATGAGAATATGATATATAATTTTGTCTGTAATTGTATCTTTTAAAGTGATATATAATTAGAACAGCCCTAGAATATATCAAAATTCAGTAAAAAAATCTATTATCATTATCTTATTATTTACACATTCAAGTATTACTCACCTGGGTAAGCTTTTTCTAGAAAAACGCATCAATTGCTATTAAAACATATGTTAAAAATGATCGATTACATAACCTACAGGAAATACCAGATTAAAATAAACCCACGTCAATGGAACTACTACTTTCTTTTTGAATTCTCGGTAGCCTGGTATTTTGCGGTATGACCGATTCGCTCCAATTTGCCCAAAGAAATATTTTATGTTTTTTTTATTCTCGACCCATATAGCTAAAATACTGAAGATTTGATATTTTTGTAGCTTTCAAGAAGGATAATACATTATCCGAAAATACAGGTTTTTAAATAGAAATCCAATATGCAGTTAAAGTAGAAAGTTAAAAAAATATAAAATTAAAGGTTATCATTAGATGGTACGATATACAGCTGTACAAACACGAAATATCGTCCATAAGTAAGAGTTATCGTTCATTATAAAGAAGACCTATTCACTTGTAGTGTATGGGAATTTTTGAGATGTGTTAAAATAAACGAAAATAAATGAACTATTCTTAATATGAAATTATTTTCACTGGTAATTTACATTTATGCATTTATACATTTATGGTAAATTAGAATTGGTAAATTATTCATGAAGTCTTACGCGTAAAAGTAGAAGTACCTGATAATTTGAATTAATTTTTTGTTTTTTTGGTTTTTTTTTTTTTTCTAATCAAATATTGATAATTGTGGATTTATTTAAATTAAAAATAATATTCATTGAACTATGTTAGAAGAAATATTTTCTTTCAATATTCATGAGTATTTCCTCTAATACAATGTTTATGTGTATTGGGAATAGAAAATGAGCGAAGGGGGGGGGGGGGTATTTATCCGTAGAAACAGGTTTGTATCCTTGCACAAAACATGCAAGACACTAACATATGTCTAGATGCTGCCATAAGTCTTTCCATTATTTTTACAGCAAATCGTGTGGTCGGTATTTAGGGCAATTGAGCAGTGAAGTATCATTTTCATGCCAGCTTCTACTGCGACACGAGACCTCGGTTTTCAGAACCAACCAGACCCATCTTGACACAAAAATAACGCTCATTTAGGACCTTATGTCGCCAGCTTAGTTCGCAGCTAATGTATCAACCCTGTTTACACTGCTACAAAATGTACAAACTCGCAACCGTAAAGTGAAAATTGAATTAATTAATCGTACTAACTTTGAAACCTTTACAGTGTAACAAAATAAACAGTAAATGTATTTTAGTCACAGGAATAACCATCTGCAATGTATTAGGAAGATACCGTGGGGGGGGGGGGTATTTAATGCAATATTTTAAGATATATAATATACATACTTATTATAACTTTGTTTATTTTTTCTATATAGAAATTTGACGAATAAACATGCTATATTTTCTTCAGGTTATTACGACACTCAGGATATTCTACTGCAAGGTTCGTAAAACAGATGGTTCCTTATACGCTAAAAATACATTGTCACCTTGCGATTCGGGTTACAGAAACACTTCCTGAAATTGCGGGAGTAAGATATTGTGGATAATGAACGATACAAGTCCGCCAAGGAAATTTTTAAAGAAGTTTTAGTCGAGCTAAAAAAAAAGAGAACATGGGAGACGTAAAACATAAGGACAGTATAACACAGGATGATTCATGAAAACTTTGCCAAAATGACTGTTTTAAATTGGACAATCCTCAATCTTTGCAGAATAGAGTGTTTTTTTTTAGTTTATTTACTATAACTTTAACAGGGAACGGGAAAATTGAGGGAGGCGAAGAAAGAGGGGTTTAAAATAAACACAGATTCCCTAGGGAGGAAATACATCAGAATGAAGACAAAAAGACAGACAAAAAATCATCGAGGAGATGATATTAGGTATCACAATGACAAAGAAGGCCGACTTTATGAGAATCCAGGTAAAACATTGATACAATGTAACAGTAAAATACATGTATTAGACTCATTCTTATGATACATCAGAAGTGATATTGAGCTGCTTAAACATGATTAATATTATCACCAGCTATATATACATTGTCCTAATGACATGTACTAACATTTCAGGTGACAAAGATTGTCCTGTTGCTGCATTTCAACTATACTTAAGTAAGCTTCACCCCTAAAATCCTTTTTTGGCAACGCCCCAAAAAATTAGAAAATACCGGTATGTCTGAGAACCTACGGTATGATAACATGGCAGTGGGGAAGAATACCCTTGGTAAAATTATGGCAAAAAAAGGGAGGAAGCAGGTTTGTCTAAACAGTACACCAACAATTGCATAAGAGCGACATGCATTACAAATTTAGATGAAAATGGCATCGAGACAAGACACATCATGGAAATAAGTGGGCACAAGTCTGAAAGCCCTGTTCGTTCATACACTAAACGTCTAGGGGAGCAGAAGAAGAGGGAGATTTCCAACATCCTGAGTAACTGTGTGAAATCAGATAAACCAGCACCAAAAATTCCCCGTAAATCACAAGCATCCTCGCCTCTACAAGCTCTCAACTTTACGGATTTTCTCTATGATTCTTGAAAGATTCCAGATATACTGACCGACAGTGTACTCGAAAACATAGAAAACTTTGAAAAGAATTACATGGCAACAAACCCCCTAACTATATGGCTGCAAACAATGTCCAACTCCCACATCCACATGGTTTTTTTTTATTCAAAATATAACTGGATCAAATATCCATTTCCATTTTGAAAGGAATTAAATTGCAGAAATGATAGATTACATTGTTAACTGAATTGTTTTTTTTTTTTGTAAATGTCAATTGTTGAACCTTTTTCTTTGATGATTTAAAAAATATATGAAACATGAAGAGTTCTCTATGTTGTCGTGTCTTGCAATGATGTGTCTGACACAAGTAAAGTTTATTTCGGTATAATAAAACACCTATTTACTGTCTTTTCGGCTACGCCTCGGGAAATAGTCTTTGGGGACAATGAACTTGCTATTTTCCTCATAGTCAGTAAATAGGTGTATAATAAATCATAAAGTGACGTTACGTGCGATGTTAGTGCCATTTTAGTGACTGGCTAGCTATTAAACCCATCGGCGATTTAAAAAAAAATACTCTCAATATTGGTGACTTTCGTATGAATGAGGAAGTTATGAATAGAACTTCCCGATTCCGGTCAAAAAATTAAGTTTAATTATATTTTATAGGAAAGATATTCTTACAGAGCAAATCAGAGTTATATGAAGCGTGTAACGCGTTACATTTTTAAGCAGGGATAGGACATTTTTCTTGTATAAAGTGTTCAAAATTGAATCTAGTTTTAATTTTATTCACAGAACAAGAACATTCAATGGCGTTTGTGTTTTTATTAGCGATTTTGCATTTAATGGTTGCAAGAAAACAAGAGCAATTGTTCTCATAGAAAAAAAATCCGTTACGCTATTAATTAAAAACTTGCATATGGATTTAAACATTAAATTTACTCTTTTATACGGAAGCCCGTTGAGGCCAGCCCAGGAAAAGAAATATTTTTGATTGCGTTTAAACGCAATAATTATTGCGTTTAATCGCAAAACTTTGCGTTTAATTGCAATAATTATTTGCGTTTAAACGCAAAACTTTGCGTTTAATCGCAATAATCATTGCATTTAAACGCAATCATATTGCGATTAAACGCAATAATTATTGCGTTTAAACACAATAATATTTTTGCTTTTAATCACAATAATTATTGCGTTAAATCGCAGTAATTTTTGCGTTTAATCGCATTAAATTTTGCGATTAATCGCAATAATTTTGCGACGGTTAAACGCAAAACTTTTGAGATTAAACGCAATGCTTTTGCTATTAAACGCAATACTTTTGCGATTAATCAAAGTTATGAGATAAAACGCAATAATTATTGCGTTTAAACGCAATAAAAATATTTCTTTCTCTGAACTGGCCTCAACGGGCTTCCGTGTACTTTTGTATGAAAATTTATATAAAAACAAGTTGCTGTCCTTTAAAAAAGGACAGCAATACGTGGACCATATGCATGTTTTTCTAAACAAAATTCAATTAAGAACATTTCTAGTTGTAGTGAATATTCAAGTAGGCTTGTTCATATTTTCTACAATGATCTGCCTATCTATGACTGACTGTAGTCTCAAAGCAAAATTGTTATATTTCATCTCCGATTAGCGGCCTTTAGTTCTGTCAGATTAAAAATATCGGGCTATTTTTGATACATGTACATGTAACCCATAATGGCTGGGACTTGACACCTGTTGTGGATTTATACGGAAGAAATCTATCATGGGAAAATAGAATTCTGATGGTTCACGTGTAGCACAGCTCTGTGGTACACAGATTTTTTTGTCGGCGTCCCCCTCACCCCCCCCTCCTCTTCATTAAAAGCCATTGCTACAGACCTCTGTCAAACGGTTTTTGGATTGCCAAAATATTAATTTTTTCAGCGAGACTTGATGCACAAAACTAATGCCGGTGAAAACTTGTACTATCTTTTAAAAGGTGGAACTAGTCGTTGAATGACGTTTTTCATTCAAGTTAAGTTACGTGTACGTGTATCTTCAAGTTCTTCCTACTTTTTTGAAATACTTGTACTATAGAATCAATGTTTAGTTTGTATATAAAAGTATGTGTAAAAGAGAAATTTGGATCTGTCAATGAATATGTAAATGCGATATGCGTATATAAACTCGCTTATGTATTTACTGCGTGGACCTCAGGGTCCACGCAATATACTGTATTGAAAAATTTGCCTTTCTTATTTATTTGAAATAATTCATAAATTTTGATTTCAAACCGTATGCTTTGTAGCTAATGGTTAGATTACAAGTTCAACAGAAATGTTTGATCGTCTTAAATGACGTGCAATAAATGATCATGCCGTTTTTCGTGGAGTTAAATTCTATTTTTTTCATCGATTACAAAAATAATTATATGCTAGGTAGGATTCTTCTCTGGTTTCTGACTCGATGGAATATTCAAAATACATTTGCTGATATGTTTTATATATTTAGATGTAAGAGATTAAAAAGACCAAATTTTTCTTTCCTCATCACAATTATACAACTTTAAATAGAAATGGTAAACTGCGTTTTAAAACTAGCACGGACTACATTTTTAGCGGAATGGTGGCGTACGAAAATATCTTCTATTCTGCCTCTCAAAATTATTATAGAACATTGAATTTAGTTAAGATTTTTACGCAATCAAAGACTAGACGGAATTTTCAAATGTAAGTTAAAGTAATAATAAGGGACTAAAGTTTCAAAATATATCAAATAAATAAGATTTTTCACACATAGTAGAACTATGCTGGCTCTTAAATGATTCAAATCTAAGTACAGATTTGAGCCAAAATCCGTAAAAAGGGTTATTTCTCTCTTAGTAGATGATCAAAACTTTTAGTTTTTGTATCATTTTGTACCTTTATGTGACAACTTTACTGTATGTGAAAATTGGAAAAAGTAAAATATAGGAAGCATATAAAGATAACTAATAAATCTTAAAAATTTAAGAAAAGTAGGGGAAGTTCGGATTAGCAAATATCCGTTTTATTTAAATTATCCATGTCAGTTTGGTAATATCACCTTATATGCCCTATATGGTAGTATCTTTTTATACAAAAAGAAAAACATTCAATCTTTTGAATTATAAGTAGGGATCGCATGATTGGAAACAGTAATTTCTTATTTTTAATGTCTAGGAAAAAGGTAATGACCTTGACCTGACCTTGCCTCTAATATTAAACGGTCAAATTTAATGTCACTGATACCATCACTAAGTGATATTGTCCTCTTGATTCTGTGAACATTTCATTAATTTTTAAATACAAGAAATCTGAGAAGAACCCTACCTTAAATAATATTTTAGGCAAACATTTAGAAGGTTCAAAATATTTGTCTGGTGGACGTTCTTTACGCGTACATAGTTTTGCGCAACGTAATTCACGAAAATGTGTTAAAGAGTGCTCTGAGTAATAAACGAACATTATCAAAAATAAATCATAAGCTTGATTTTTGTTGATTAGTTTATTTTTCAGGTAAATTCTATATTTTTTTATCCATTTAATATAGCGATAGCGTACCAATCAGACTAGTAAAACTATTACATTGTAGAATCGTTACGTCAATTAATCCGATGCGCTATGAAAACTTAACGTCAAACGTGACCAACATCGTGGGTAACGTCAGTAAAAGATTGCGTTGGGTGACCTGTGGTCTCCCTCCTGATGTTATAATTCCACGTAAGACGTTAGCATCTATTTAAAGTAGGGGCCTGCGCGTGGTAAACTGGAAGCCGAATTAAGCCGTTTTCGGTTTTAAAATTGTGATACATATAACATTAGCAAAAGCGTAAACAACGTCTACAGAAATGTTGGAGGGGTGTGTAAAGACGAATAAGGGTATTTTTGTGCAAGGATCTAGATTTATAGAGTACGTATTAGAAAATTTAATCGATTTAAAACACAAGCGCGAGGTCAAATGCCGGACAGATGCAGTGTATTTTTGCCTAGGAGGTTATATTGATTCTTTACGTTTTGAACCACCTTAGATAAATGTTTATGTATACGGAGACCAGGAGTCCCTTTATGTTATAAATAATTTTGTGGACCAGATATCACATAAAGTTGCGTATGGTATGAATATGAAAACCAGAGGTCCTTTATTTTTAATCATTTGCATACCACTGGTTACATAATGTACAGATATAAGAGGTTCCCGTATATTGTAAATCAATAGGGAAAAAAGAGGTCACCATATATCATTAATCATTGTGGGGAAGGTCACCTTATATTGTGCACTATTGGGGAGACCAGAGGTTACCTTAAATTGTATACTGATTATCTCATAGTGTTGTAATTTGCCATGAAGTAACTGATGTTATAATCAGTGATGTCCTAATTTCAGCTGTTCCCAAAATGGAGTACAACTTGCAGCAAAAATGTGTTGTAATCTTTTATCATAATAACGGTATCCTAAATATTGTACAGGTGTGATGGCAAAAATATCCAGACCAGAAATTGCTGTGTTGTTTTCATACATTAAGAATACTGAGAGAGTTTGAACAAAATTAAAATGTAAACATGATAGACTACATGTAACTAATGCTGCATCTTTCCCTCATTAAAAAATCAACACGAGATGAGAACAATATCAAAATGAACTCCATCATTGAGAAAACCTCACAAAAGTCAGATTTGAGTTTAGGGACATGTATTGTAACGATGCCGGTAAGTGTCTCAAGTGTACATGTATTTAAAAATCTTAAATTTGAATTTAGTGTGCCTGCATACAAGATTTTAACATTTAAAGCCAATTAACGTTCACAGTCGATTTTTGCAAGATTGATTGAAGGGGAGAGCGGCAGAAGTGGACACCAACACATTCCGGTAGTTCTGAAACGACACATTGATCTTAATGCAACTTTAAATATTCACATTTGCCAGTGTTTTTCCTTAAAGAACACTTTTTTACACTTGCGTGAAACACGTTCGTCATGTGACCATAAGTTGATTGTTTAGTCATAAACGATCTACGTAGTTTCATAGCTACGTTATAAGTGATCGCGTACTCAAAAAAATATTACTTACTTTTACTCAATTCAAGTAAACGAATTACTTAATTTAAGTAATTTTTAAGTAAAAAAGTTTGTCACCATAGCAATCATGATAAGTAATTTTTCATATTTATTAGTAATTTTAAGGAATATAATTTTATGGTTATGGAAGCAGTAACGAGTAAATAAATTAGTTAAAATAAGTAAAAAAAAATGAATTACTTAGTATTTGAAAAACAAAGCATTCTGGGTAATTCAGAAGTGGTTTTGAGTAGACATTCACATAATGTAAGTTTAAAAAATTACTATTTATAAAATTTTAATTATTATGATTTTTTAATAGCATAATTAAGGTGTGATATTCCTCTGGGTATAGAGCTTTTACAGATTTTTTATAATAAGGACTATTTGATAGTCAACTTATTGTTACCTTTATTGATGTAAGGATGTTGATTTCTAGTTTCGATTGCTAATATTTTCATTAATTATTTATAACAGTTTACCTAAACATTTATACTAGGTTTCTTTAAACGGTGTAAATTGAGATATTTATATCTCTTAATGTATAAGTTATCTAATTGTTACAGAAATTTCAGATGCAGAATTGTTTATAAACATTTTATTAATATTTTGTTTTATTAAAAAAATATTTTCAAGGGCGATAATGGATATCTAAGTAAATTATTTTTCTGAAAATTACTTAAATTAATTTTTGAATGAATTTTAATATACTTTAAGTAATTCATTTACTTACAATAAGGAATTTTAAGTAATTCATAAATTACTAAGTAATTTTTAGTAATACTCAATCATAGTCAGTAATTGACAATCATATTAAGTAATCATTTTACTTAAAATAAGTAAAAAAAAATTACTAAGTAATTTTATTTTTTGTAGTGCGACATGTACATTGTACAGTACATTCAATTTATACCGTTAAGTTTTGAAAAAAAAAAGATTTATGGATTCAAAACTTAAGTACTTTAATTAAACGAGTCCTCCAGATCAAAGCTGGGACTGGGCCTCTCCTCCGACCTTTTATTCTCTCTCTCCTTCTTGTTCTTTTAAGTGGTATACTTATACGTTTTGTTTAAAAATCAAGTTTTTGTTTCAAGATAGGTTTGAATACACAACTGAATAATTTTAGTAGCGAAACATATGGAATGCCATAGCTGCCTTATGTGGCTATTTCATATTATGTTGTGGTTATTTTATATGAAGATGGTGCTCTTTTGTATGAAGATGGTGCTCTATTATATTATGCTGTGGTTATTTTATATGAAGATGGTGCTCTATTATATGAAGATGCTGCTCTATTATATGAAGATGGTGCTCTTTTATATTATGCTGTGGTTATTTAATATGAAGATGGTGCTCTTTTATAGTATGCTGTGGTTATTTTATATGAAGTTGGTGCTCTATTATATGAAGATGGTGCTCTATTATATTATGCTGTGGTTATTTTATATATGAAGATGGTCATATTTAATACGCCATTGCTAGTTCCTGCTCTTTTTTCCATAGGGGCTTTGTTTAAGTCAGTATGGTGTATTTTGTGTATTATGTTTTTTTCCAAGCTGTGTCTGAATAAACTCGATAACATACCGTAATAAAAAAAATACTGAAATTAGTATTAGTCTATATAAAAAAGAAATAAAGTTACGACAGTTGCAATCTTCGATATTACGAGGTGCCCGGCTCGGTTCACTCAATATCTACACTTTTCCTACCAGTTTCGGACAGAGTTTCGGGTGAAATCTACATTTAAAAATGATTAAATAACGCCCTTCAATCGTCTACCAATTTGAACTTGTCGTATAAAATTTGCAGTAAACAAAAGCGTCTTGATATTTAGCACTGAAAATGAAAGCAATGGAAGTGACGATTTATAACTACGTAGAATATAGAGGTGTCCCGGAATGACAGAGACAACAAAACCCTCTAGATTTTCCGACAATGGCAACTGTCGTACTGTATACAGTAAAACAAGATTTTTAAAATGTGTTATAATCTAAGTGATCGGGTTTTTTTTTATGTTTTTGGGTGTATTTAGTCACACCTAGGAAAAACATTAATACACAAAATACACCAACCTGAAACCAAGTGCATAATGGAAAAAAGAGGAATTAGTAGTGTATTCAAATGATTTTAATAACACCAATTACTAGTACTAGTAGATTTACTTTCAATCTTTCGAGATAATAGCTCTTAAACTCAGTATTAAACTTAATCTTCAAAAATATGAGGAATATCTTGACATTAAAAATATTCTTTTAAAAACCACCTTCACATAAAAAACACCTTCACATGAAATAACCACAGCATAATATAATAAAGCACCACCTCCATATTAAAAAACCACAGCATAATATAATAAAGCAGCACCTTCACATAAAATAACCACAGCAGCACTTTCATATAAAATAACCACAGCATAATATAAAAGAGCACCATCTTCATATAAAATAACCACACCATAATATAAAAGAGCACCATCTTCATATAAAATAACCACAGCATAATATAAAAGAGCACCATCTTCATATAAAATAGTCACAGCATAATATAATAGAGCACCATCTTCATATAAAATAACCACAGCATAATATGAAATAGCCACATAAGGCACCTATGGCGTTCCATAGAAACATGCATTCGAGCATGCTGCACTTTGTCACCAAAAAATCATCGAAAATGCAAAAAAATATCAAGCCATCGAAAGCGTTCCAGGTTTCAAATGTATTCTAACGCGTCTAATATTACTGATTTTTTTTTCTCAAAATAACTTACACATTGTCCTTTACGTAACCATTTTTTCAAACAATTTAAGCTCTGAATTTCTAAATTATCTACCTTTGTTAAAATATTTTAGCAATCAAAGCAGTGCATGAAATGTGTTGAAAACTGTACACATTTTGCACAGCAACTAAGTTTGTTTCAAGCAAGCAAAGCAGACCAATTCATGAATCTGTTGAAAGCAGCACACATGTTCACAGTAAACAATGTATTATAGCATCAGTTGAATGGCTGAAACTGAAACTTAAGACGACAAGGACAAAAGCCATTGTAATCTCATCAAGGATTCTTCGAGCAAGGCTAAACACGCAATTAAAATTACAGCAGACAAGGTCAAACACATGGAATGCCACGACGAAAATCTTCCAAGTGGTTTGAATACTCAAGTTTACCTGAAATGACAGAGAAAACAAAAACAGCAGACAAAAACTTCTTAAAAGTGCAAGA
Organism: Saccostrea cuccullata; assembly: GCF_032062105.1. NCBI lineage: Eukaryota > Metazoa > Mollusca > Bivalvia > Ostreida > Ostreidae > Saccostrea > Saccostrea cuccullata. Next base: position 99,833 of record NW_026924719.1, read on the forward strand.
TGCAGATTCTACCTTTACTCTACAGTGAAGGTGATATGGGATGGGATTTTAGAAACAAACGTGATTGAAAGGATATATCTTTCAAACATTCTGTTGGCTACAATATTCATGTACCTTTTGTTTCAGCTATAGGATCCACACTTGAATTACTACAGTAAACTAATAGTTTACAATAGTTGCCTATGGCTTTCTATAGTAAATCAAAGTGTCAAAGAAGAAGGTACAGTTTCAATACAAATTAAGCCATATATTTTTTTCTAAAATATAAAAGTGATATAAGAAATTAAAATTCATTCTTTCTGAATCATAGGAATTCTCGGTAGTAAGAATACACAAATGGTATTTCTCATATGACCTCCTAAATGCTAACTGTGACGTCATTAATTTGTGAATTTTCCCGTATTTTCTTAAAAAGTTGCAGAAGACTTCAATTTTCAGTGGAATTTTCTTTTAGGAAACATACTCTGCCACCGTCGCCCGGAAGGATTTTGAGATATGTGTTATTTCATAGCTGTTTGCACAATATATCCAAAAATTAAAGCGGGCGACGGTGGCAGACACTATTTTCTAAAGGAAAATTAGCAGAAAAACGAGTCATTTTGAAGCATTTCTGCATTTAACTTTAAAATGTACCAAATTTATGACGTCATATTTCAGGAAAGGCACTTTATAATGCCATATTCTTTAATGATTTATCATATTCATCTACTCAACTATTGTTAAAGCCTATTTCACAACTTTTTAAGAACAATAAATTTTTAGGGCACAATAAACCTCAAACCGTACCGTCTTCTTATCACTTTCGTAAATTAATCTTTTCAAAATGTTCACTATAGTTTCAAACTGATCACTTAATAGTAAATCAAAGTTTTCAAAGTTATTGTAGAAGTAAATAAGTGTTTTACCATATTTAATAAATGTTTCCATTGTGATCGCCATGGTAAATCAAAGTTTTCATAATTATCACTTTAGGAAATCAAAGTGTTCACTATAGTAAATCAATGTTTTCGAAGTGTTCACTACAGTTTCAAAGTGATCACTATAGTAAATATAAATGTCAAAGTGTCTACTGTATTATTGTATATAAACTTTATTATTTAGTACTATTTAATGGAAAATATTTTATTTAAAGAAAGAATTTAAAGAATATATAGAGGTTTTAGAATGGGTTTGAATAAAAAATAAATCACTACCACTGAAGTATTTTTATTTGGTTCATGGGTAGGGTAATCTTTAAATGAATCCTGTGTACAAAATAAACATGTTGATTGATGAAATTACAAATATTTTGATAGAATCATCAAGTCATCATTCATTAAAAAAGATACAGTGTTCTTGTTAATTGCCTAAACAATAATCAACTGAATCAAGGAATAAAGAATTTAATCAATAAGTTTACACGTTTAAATCGTACAAGTAGACAATGTTTTACACGTTCTAAACTTGGAGCTACACGTCACATTTGACTTCATGATGTAGAAGAACACAACAATTGATAATGTCACATATACAATGTTCATCGCAAAGCGTGTAATTAAACCTCTTTGATACATGTAAGTGGATTTAAATATTACGTGTACTGATTGATGTGATACAGCTGCTGTCTATGGAATATATTCCACTTGTTTCATAGAAACAAACCTTTTAAAGGATAAAATGAAATCTTTCTCAACAATATAAATGAGACAATTTAATTGAACATGTAATACTGTGATATAATTAAACTATAAAGAACCATAAACCACTCGTATGTGGAAGGCTAAAAATAAACAGAAAATGAGATATATGAGGAAGAAATAGTTTTTTTAAATACGTGTCTGGGAAGTATAAACTATTTTAGAATTATTTTGTACGTATAAAATGACATTACACTCACTTCAAAGTTATTTGAATTATGTTAAAGGACACACGCATAGACAACTTATTCTGATTTGGAGCTATGTTGATTATAAGACATATTCTGTTATTCAGTTGTCTTCATATTATTTCTGGGCAATATGGTCGATGCGCTGGGTATGTCAATTTTGAATTTAACAATTTAGAATCCGCGTGGACTTTACACAGCTGATTTTTTTTTTTTTTGTTTTTGTAATAATTCAGTGGTCTAAGACTTGTATTTACATTTATTACATAATTGGTAATAAAATTCAGGGTTTTTGCATATACAGCGTACTATGCATGTTGCCTCACAATACAACAGCAGTGTCAGTCCTGTAGGCTAGAAGTATTTGTTTTTAAATATCTTTATATTGCAATGAAATATATGCTTTGAAAAGATCGTTTGACTGTTCCCCTGTGTATACGAATGTATATATAGCACAGATACAATTCACCTATTATTATCCAATCATTCTCCCTTCTATGACATGAATAAAACTGATATAAATCTATGCTACATGAATCAAAATATTTTGCCCCCAATCTGCACAATGTGGTTATGGCAAATTTCAGATTTTTTTTTGCAAAATGTGGAAATCATATGAAATTCCCCGTGTGACCAATGAGGACTGCGTAATCCAAAACTACACAGTAGATGAGATATTATATGTATCTGTAGATTTTATATAATGGGTATGCTTTATCATACAATATTTACAGTACTGTTTATGTTTACATTCATGTTTTGCAGTCCAGTTCAGGAGGTATCTTTATATAGTGGTTAAACAATGGTTGCTGCGGAGATTAATCTAGCTATTGCATAAGTTCCTAAAAAAAATAAGTCAAAAGCTGTGGTATCGCCTGTTTTAATTTCAGGGTTCTCCGTGAGCTGTTTTACTGTGTTGCTCCCGACACAGTAAAATTTTCTCCGACACAGTAACGATTTAAATTTTATGCATGCAACACAGTAAAAAATTTGCCGACACAGTAAGATCTGTGATAATTAGAAAATCTAAACTCACAAATTAATCAAACAATTATATCGTCTCTCAATTATTAATGTTAGGGCACTTAATTAAACACTAGGGCTTCACCTTGCATAATCAATTATCTCCTAGACCCTCGCCGGACTTTACGCATGACGGAATCAAGACAAATAATTTGTTTTCACACTTCCATATATATATATATATAAGGAAGTTTCTTTTTTTATGTAATGCGATAACTCGGTCAAGAAAAGTGATAAATAATCACGGCAATTTTACTTTCAAAAATGTTAAGTAGTACGACTGAATCGGTCAGAATTTCCTCTGCATTTCAGAACGAGTTTTTACTTTTATCAATATGTACGATCATAGCATTTGTGTAACTAATTAGCGATTTTTAAATAAGTATGTGCATGTATTCTTTTGTAATTTTTACAAATAGTGATTCTGTTGCGAATTTGATCGCGGAAAAACCGCAAAATTTTAATTCATCGTGTTAACTCTGCAACACAGTAACATTTCAAATGATGGAGAACCCTGTAATTTACATTACAATAAAGGAATTTCGGGTTAAAAGGGTTAGTGGCGGGTTTAAGCTCATTAAAACTTTTTTAATGACGAAAGAAGAATTATTGTACATCTCGATATTGAAAAAAAATCCATATTATTTACCATTTTATCTTTTTAATCGTTATTAACTTATAAATATTCAAAAACAATGTACACCGTGACAAAAATATGTACTGCTATTTGGTCGTGCTACGACCCCTGACTCCTAAAGAAAATTCACATTTTTTTCTCTGCAATAGATTTACCTAAGAAGGATATTTGCGAATGTAAATACTTGTATTTACAGGCAGGCAAAAATATGTGATAGCTTTTAATGATCATGTAAAGCATAATATAATGGATACAGACATACAACAAATACAATTTAAACATTGCATATAGTGTCCAATTTTATTTGCGCATTTTGACGGACATTGAAGAGAACATGACAAAATAAGTTCACCATAATAACACTCTAAAAAAAGTTTTACTTGTTGTTTTTAAGATATTAGATTGAGAAAAACTAGTAATTATTAGTAATCCATTTAGTCAGAATAGCAAGTAAATGACTATCATGGTTAGTAATTGTAAACATAATTAGTAATAAGGATGAATTCATTTACTTATAAAATGATTTACTAAGTATCAATAGAGTTACTTAAATTATAGGAATTGTATTACTTAAAGTTAGTAAATGAACTACTCCTTTTTGTTAAATTATTATTACTTAATTTAGAGATAATATGCTTTCTATTTACTAAATTTTATGAATCATTACTAAGTAAATGTAATTCTGAAATTAATTAAAATCTAGAATATTATTACTTAAAAGAATACTAAGTAAATGAAATACTTATCATATTTACAAAAATCGAAATTATTTACTAGAAACACTGCAAGGTACCCACCCTCTGACATGTGAGTACTACTCACAGATTTCTTTATCAGAGTTCCCTAATTGGGCCCTCTGAATGGTTAAATAGAAGAAATCTACTTATGATGGAAACAATTATACTTTCCATTTCTTTTGCCAATTTCTTTGTAACTGTTTTATTATATATTACAATAAAACATTTGATTCAAACTTCGAAAGCCTTAATAATTGAATAAGTTGTATTTTTTTAAGGACAATTTTAAAAATGGTTAAACATTTCAAGTACTTAATATCGCATCTTTATTAGTGTGACTTTTTTTTCACATGAAGGTATACTTAGATGAAAAATAAGTCCTCCTCACAGACAATTAGTGATAAGACTACCATATTTAAGTAATTACTGATCTGAATTCGCCTTGATTTAGTAAAGAAATTTTTGTTTTAAGTAAATCAATTAGATACAATTCAAACATGCAAGATGTGTTTGTGAAACACCTATGCCACTTTATGGCAACATAGCAAAGGTTAAACTTTTCTTAAATGCAAATTTAATTATTGGGATTTCTTGATATCTCCAAGGTCAAAAGGTCAAGGTTATTGGTATCTAATGAAAGGTATTGCTACAAAAAAATACATATCTGAAATATGGAAACACTTGCCTCAACCCTTCAGAAGTTATGGTCAAGGTTACCAATTTTGAAATGTAGGTCAAACTCCAAGGTCAAGGACAAAGGGACAGAGTTGGTGGTATCCAAAGAAAGGTCTTGTCACAAGGATGAACTATGTTAAGTATGAATGCACTAACCCTAATCCTTTTAAAGTTACAATCAAGGTTTGCTTTTTAAAAGTGGGTCAAACTCCAAGGTCAAAGTCAAAGTTCTTGGTATCCTATAAATGGTCTTCTCAGAATTATTACATATATGTAAGTATGAAAGCACTTTTCCTTACCGTTAAAAAGTTATGGCCAAGGTTAAAGTTTTTCACAAGGATGGAAATCTCCAGGGTCAAGGTCAAAATTTCATAGTTATTGGTATTCAATGAAAGTTCTTTCAACAAAAAATATATATGTGAAGTATAAATGTCCTGGTATTTACTGTTAAAAAGATTTGGATAAAGAATAAGTTTGATTTTCTTTTTGTATAAGGTCTTGTCACAAGGAATACACGTGTGAAATATGAAAGTTATAGCTCCGCTAAATCAAAAGTTATGGGCAAGGTTAAAGTTTCTGCGGATAAGCAGAGAATCAGAGAGACAGCTAGACAGACAGACGGTAACGACAAAAACTATATACCCCCGAAACTTCGTTTACGGGGGCATTAAACTTTTAATTATATAGTAAAAAATGGTAAAATGTAAGTATTAAGACCAAGTTAAGTTATTTCTTATAAACACAAATTTAAGTAAATATAAATTACTAAGTAAAACTTTTTAGTGTGTAAGTAAAACAATTTTTTAAAATACAAAAATCAAGTAAAACATTTGAATCTAGTAATTGACATATATTTCAGTAATTGATTTTAAATTTTAAGTAAATGCTTAGTAATTATCTATTACTTATCTTTGTTATTTAAAGTAAAAAATGACTACTAAGTAAAACTTTTTTAAGAGTGAATGTTTTAGTTTTAAATGATGTCCTCTAAAATGACGCCCGATCTTGGTAATGGTCTGTTTTACATTTTACAAAATTTCCTAATCATAGACTGCAGATCACTTCGATTATTATTATTATCACATGTATGAAATCTTGTAGAGGTAAGAGAAGAGATTTCTTTTTATTTGAATAACAATTTGGCGTTTCGGCTCGATTGGTAGAGCATTGTATTGATGCCTGATGTTATTAATGGAGCTAAAGCTCTAGATACTTGCATAAATTTATGATAAAAGCCATGAAAGGGACAACCTTGAGTTAAGACGCAAATTGTTCGTAAATTAAAACAATGAATGTTAAACTCAGATGTTTGACTTTAGGTACTGTCATGTACTTTGATTATTTCATGTTTATAATTTTTTGCTATTTTTATGCATAGGCCTTTGATATGCTGCAGAGGTTATAAATACAATGCAAAAAAAGATCTCTGTTCAAGTAAGTTTAATTTGATTTATTAAAATAAAAAACAAAACAATTATTGTAGCTTGTACTTTCTAAAAAAAATTAGCTCAACTGAGCTGAAAGCTGAAAGGTCAAGCGAGCTTTTCTGATCATCCGTTGTCCGTCCTCCGACCGTACTTGTATGTTCTTCTGCCTGTAAACTTTTCATATTTGTAACCTTTCTAGAATCAATGGGCCAATATTAATTAGATACAAAGTATCCTTGGGTGTAAGGAATTTCAATTGTTTTAGGATTTTCAAACTTAGTGGGACCAAATTCTCTACCCTTAAATGTCTGTCAAGTACATAATACTCTGATATTATATTAAAGCATTTTATAATGGAAAAGGATTAACCGTGAGAAAGTTTTAAAAAAATGTCATTCATTATGCAATAGTTAATAAGCAAAGACTGCATTGAAGTATATGGGGAAATGCGTTTTTTTTTTCAAAATTAAAATTCAAATGATTTGAATATCAATTAATCCTGCGGTGGAAAGATGCATTGAACCATTAAAAATAGAATGACAATTGAAAAGAACCGGCTAATTTTTTCTAATTGATTTTTTTAAATTAATTTAAAAAAAGGGAGATAAGTCTTACCAAAGTTTAAGGTCATAAATTAGGACACATCCCACGACATACATGTATACTAATGGTAATTAATAGGAATTAAGTATGTCTAAATAAACTGAGTATTCAATGCCTACATATGTGTTATGTATTCAATTTCATTGAATTTAATCCTATTAGGGATTGAATGCCTTAATGGAATGGTCTAGTATCCTTCCAAGAGGAGATTAATATTATATAAACCAAGAAAAGGCAAAAATTGGGGAGGTTCATTTTATTTTTTTTTTCTCAAGAATCAATGGGCAAGAAAAGCTGAGTCGCATGAGGGAGCGTAGTATAGATTCTAAATTGTTCAACTCGTGACTCTTGCGGTAAGGTGGGGGGGGGGGGGTTACATTTGGGATTCAAAGTAATATATTGACATTTATAGGAAATTGTTTTTAAAATCTTCTCAAGAACCACTGGATCACAACTTATGTAGAAATGTAGAGTATATTCTAAATTATTATAAATTGTTCTAATCATTCCCTTTGGGTGGGTAGGTGGGCGGGGTCACAATAGGTATAACAAGGGGGTTTTAAAGAACAGCATGACCAAAGTTACTTTGGTGAGCAAAGTGGCACATGGAAGACTTGTCTTTTCATTTAGAGTGTGAGTATCCGATGTTTGGAATTGGATGCATGAATAAATGCAACTGTTCTAAAGAAAATTGCAACACTTTTAATGGGTGCATGCTAGTGTCTACTACAGGTAAGTAATGAACCTTTTAAATATTTCAATTGACCAAAATCAGTTTTTGAGTATAGCTTTTGGCTGACAAAAGACATGTAGTAATAGGAAATGTAGAAAATAAGATTCATCTTTAATCTCTCTTGTTTATAGAGAGCGCAGCGAGCTCTAACCACAACGCTGGCTAAAGAGAAAATTCGGACTAACACACTGATCTAAATGAATTTTTCTGCAGTAACTTCTGGACCAAAAATGCATCAACTTTTTTTTGCTACATGTGCGTTCTAGCGAAAAAACAACGAAAGTTCAGCAAAGGTCCTTTGCTTATATTGCATATAAATAGTAAAGAAATTATTCAAATCCAGTACTGTACAGGCTTCAGTTTGGTAATAAAGAAATAAACTCTTATGTTAAAAAAGTTCAGTACGATATGAACTTAGTTGGTCACGTGATCAAATCCTGTTATGCCCGAAGGGCTTTTCAGTAGATTTGATGAAGTGCCAACTAATTTCAATTCTCAGTGAACTTTTAAAGATTTTATTTATGACTTATATTTACATTCGAGAAGAATAAATTCCGAGTGAAATTATATTCAATACACAAACGGGTCGCTGTATTACTAGTATTACTATGTTGTGACGTGCAATGACATAAAGGTCGTTTTATCTTATTCAGATCGACAGAAGATTAACTGTTTATCTTTTGATTGAAAATATCAATATTTTTCTTCACCATTGTAACGTTTCGATCGTTATTAACTCAGAAATATTCAAAAACAAGTTACACCCTAACAGCTATACGTAGAAAAAATATCATCTCGCTCTGTGATTCAGTCGCACTTTGACCTCTTACCCCCAAATATAGTTCATACAGAATTGTATATATATATTCTATTCAGTAGGTACATCTAAGAAAGATATTTGAAAATTAATGTAAATATTGCAACTTTAAATTCGACGGGATGTGATGTCAGAATTTAGATGCACCAAATGTCATGTGCGGTTCTTCAATCCCGATCTAAATTGAAATGAATAGGTTGGTGCGCTTGCCTTAACGGGCTGACCGTCAACATATTAGGAAAACGGAAATGACGCACGTTTCATAAAAAATCAAAGTACTGTGAGTACTGAAAGAAGGTGGGATGAATGGTTTTGTTTGTTTAACGTCCATTTCAAGTATTTTTGAGCAGCGGCGGATGTTTATCTTGCTAGCAGTTACTGCGACACGGGATATCAATCTTCGACGTAGGTATGGACTCCTTCTGGTCCGTGACTTCAGAGCAAATCCGCTACGTCAAATGTCGACTGGCATTAAGGTGCTTGAAAAGTTAGCTGAAAAAATTCCTATCAATAATTTTTTTAGTATTTTTTATATTACTAATTTAATATGTACTTAGTAATATAAAAAATACGAAAAAAAATTCAATGACAGGACCGTTTTAAAATGTTAATTTAATATGTACTTAACATTTTAAAAGGGTCCTGTCATGGGATTTCTTGACTAATTTAAAAGATATCGCCCCACAAATACCGCCCTGTTTAGAGTTTGTATGGAGTTTAGATACTTCATGTTTACGGGCCCATTACGGAGTCCATAGTGTGAATTGTTACGTACAACCGATTTTGATAGATAACACTATATACTGAAATATTTCAAAATATTCAAAGTGTTTAAATTATCTGAAAGCAATTGTTATAATGTTATATAGTATTTAGGTGGAATAATTTCTGCATTTTTCAAGGCAGGTTCAACGGCAAAAACCTCATTTGGAAAAAAATCTGTCAATAAATATTTCAAAATTTATGATTGTCAGCCCTTCATCGTAACTATTTACTGCATAGATATCACTGGGTAAAGCTTACCTCAATATTAAACAGGACATCGTTGAATTAGACGTTAGCATGATAAGCATGATATTTGTACTTTCCGAGTGCGGGAAATCAATTGTGACGTCACACAAAAACATAAACATTCAAAATTATCTAAATAGAGAGAATCTCTGCTACTAAACACGAAAAAATATTGATTAAAAAAATCTGCTTCAGAAATTTATCATGATACAATGACTGTGAGCTGTTTATTATGAAATGAAACTGATCATGACGGGTGTGTGTACTTGATCTCGCTGCACTGAGTATTCAAACACTACGTCTATGACGTCACTGACGTCCGACTGCAGGGTAAAGAGAAACAAATGTGCGGATTGGGCAACTTCACAATATCTAAATGATGAGAAGATCTTTAAAAAGTTTATTAATAATAATTTTCTGAAATTAAATGTTTAAAAAACAATTTTAGAAATTAGAATAAAATTGCTAAAGAACTGTTTGTTTAAACAACGTCTAATATGTATATCATCACCGATTATGACGTAATGTGTGTTTTTAGTCATGTGACATGTGCCCTGTCTCCCCTTAAATAGGAAAAAGAGTTCTAAGAATTTGTAAAATGATATAGAAAGTATAAAAGTTTATTTCATTTTTTCACAATACAACAATATATGCACATGTATTGTAATTTATAAATTTATATTTTTGTGCCAAAAAGTAAAATGATTATATATGATTTCTCACTGTGGTCTAAAATTTTCTCTACTCTTAAGTATATTTTTCATCAAAAAACAAAGCAAACTTCAAATAGATCTATGCATACATAAACAATTGCAAATTATAAGATTTTAAATTATGTATTGTGTTGCCATATGACACACGGAAGATAATGTCAAGGTGTCTGTAGCAGCGTCACGAATCCTTTTTGCTAAAAACAAGTGAGAATAACTGTGTCCCACTTTAATTAAGGAATTTTACTGATGCACATAGTTGAGTTTCCCTTAATTTAACTGTCAACATTGACAGCGTCTTTCACTATTCCTATATCCCATGAATTTGATGAAAAACGATTTCGCTAAGAAAAGTACCATTTCCTTTTGTACATTAAAGATGAAAAAAACTGAATTGCTTTCCAGTGCGTAGAAACGTCATTGAACGTCGCCATTTTTCATGTGTTGTGTTTACCACTTTGCCATTTCGGAAGCTTGGTAAACTGCCAAAAATAAAGCAAATACCCTGAAATTTTTCAATAGACGACAAAATAGGTAGTGAATAAAAATGCGATAATGTTTACTAAAATCTATTTAATATTTTTATTTCGAAATAATACTCGAGTCGACATGCATAATTTTTTTAATTGGGTATTTTTATCATGTCTATCTACATTAAAGTATGTTAATAAAATATTATGTTTTGTCTATATTTTATCAAAAGAATTCAGATACACTAAAATATGTTAAATCAATACTTGCTAATAATGTCATCTTACGGCGTCCATTTTTTTTTTTTCGAGAAAAACACTTTGTAAACGTTTTTTAAAGGACAACCCTCGTATACTGTTTGAAAAAAGAGAGAAAAAAACACTATAAATAGTTTTCTGTCTCTGTTTTTCTTCTTTCTTAAAATACATGTATTCGTTCTTCTTATATAGCATTGTAAACAGATATTAGAAAGTAATTCAAACGTTCAAAGACTCAATTAAATTACAATAAACTACATAAGTATTATTGAATAAAAATTTCACAAAATAGTATTTAAGAAACAGCCACGCTTGTGTTGTTATAACTTTTTGATTTCGGAGTTAGAAAGTGAAACAATTATCTACAAATATTTTTATCAAAAATTCTGAAAATAATTATATTTCTAAACTATAGCACAATGTGTAAGTAATTACTTTTCACACATTAGAGAAATCAAAGTACTGAAAGTACTCATGGGAGTTGAACATTGTTATCTGAAAGATCTCACGGGAGGTATAGGAACAGTTTCATGCGTTCAGATTCAAGTCAGCTAGAACTGATTTGTTAGAGATACAACACGAAACATTAAAAAAAAAAAATTCTTTTGCATTTGAATAGCCAAGATCATGGGGCTGCTCTTAAATTAGCTGCAGAACTGTAGCTGTCCGAAAAAAGATTTTGACAGACCGGAGAGCTACAGTGCCATCCATTGAAAAAAAAACTGTATATTTATTGCGCACATCTCATCAAAAGAGTTTATCTCCAAATGCATCCCACAGAATTCGAACCTGCGACGTAAGGATCAATTAACACTCTAGAACAAACTCTTTCAACAACTGCGCCACGCGAGTGACACTTAAAGTTTGTGATTTTGATTCGATTCAAATGTAATTAAAAATCAGACATAGTTTAACGAGCTACTACAAGAAAAAAAAAAGGAACGATCTTTTCCACAGATCCATCATTGGGATTATTATACCATTGTGTCCGTGCATACGCATGTATTTATTTATTTTAACTGTTTTAATTGTATAATAAAATCAAATGATACATTTTATAAGGTAATACTGCAAAGCAAGTACATACACATTTTTCAAGTTCAGATTTGGTGTTGTACACGTGACCAACTGAATGCTGATAAACTCATGAAATAAAGGATGTTGATTTAATGTCATTTGAAATTGTGAGATTCGAATATCAACAAAATTTTATGCTATTATTTTTTCCCTTTACCCACGTAAAAAATGAGTAGCATGTATCTGGTCTGACAAACATTTTCAAGTCTAACAGATCATTTTACTTGTCAGAGCAAATAAACGTCTGACAGTGATATTTTCCATAGTATTTTTTTTTAAAAGTAACGTTGTTCTGTCTCTTTATTGCTAAAACAAATTGAAAGAAGTTCGGTAAAACCTTAGCGTTCCCTTGTTTACATCTCTATATTTAGACAATCGCGACATTGTCAAACCAGTTAGACCAGTTGTTGCTCCTTTGATGACCTCGCACTTTTTGTAATGGAGCATAGTGGAGTCAGCCGAGGATTGCCGAATGATAAATGATGGGACCTTTTTCATACGGAAATCAAAATTTACGAGTTATTTCTCAAGAGAGATGACAAAAATACGCTTTTCAAATTAAGTTAAATAAAATTCTTTTTCATTTACTTTCATATCATTTATCAAAATTAGATTAATTCATAAAAATGAGATGGACTATTTTTATTGCGGAAGCTTCTTCGAGTTTATATAGACTGGTGCGAGTTTGTATTGATTCTCACAGGGCAGTAAATTGGGCGACACAGAAACACCACGACAGCCGCTATATAATTCATTGTAAAATTACTGCGCTAGAAATCGCTTGACAACCTAGGGAGCCTGAACAAAGTTCAACTCCCCAAAACGAAAATCCTATACGAATTGACTTCTGTGGTTTGCATACGAATATGCGAGTCGGTAGGTGTACGAGTTAGTTGTAATTCCCCGCATTTCAATGAATATTCATGAAGCGAGAAATATTGATAACGGCAAATATCAGGAATTAGACTTTGTGCCCATCAACAAAGTGTCTTGAAAATAACTTGAAAGTATTTGTTAACTATGTACATTGCATTTTCAATCATAGAAACATGTCTACTTTCATTATGTCGAATCTGCAAAAACCTCCGTTAGGATCCTCGTGTGTTAACATGTTGTTTATTCATAAGCCCAGACCAGCAGCAATACCCTGTGGCTATATATAGCCACCGTCTAATCAAAGAGATTCTTCAGCCGTTTCGAGTTTGAAACTTTCTCTTCAGGAAATAATAGTCGTTTCGATGATCTTCTTGATTTGGCCTGCAACATGTACCTGTTTAATTATCGCAAAAATATATGTTCATTAATTTCGAATAAAACTAAAAATGAAAACATGTTTATGTCTGAAAAAAAATTTGAATAAATATTTATTACGGTGTGACCGATACAAGAGGTTTTCATTCCTATATATCTATATATAACTTACAGTTTTATCATTGAGTAGCCTCTTAAAACGTCATACCACACGAGATACAATTTAGACTTTGAGGTCACATCACGCCTGAATTTACGGATTGAGACAACCAAGCGACTAGTTGAACGATATGGAGGGTAATCGTGTTCAAAAATCTGTAATCTGTAACCTGTAAATTTGTTTATGCAATCTTGTAAATTTGTAAATCCAAACTTGTAATAGTATCAGTTTCATAGTATACATATGTACATAGGTCACATCGTGGTTACATGTAAGTAGGTAATTCAGGCATCCAAGCATGTACTTCTGAATGTACAACTGTGATGACTTTAAGTTCAAATTACGAATGTGAATATTTTTAATGTTGTAAACTTTGTTTTCCGGAAGTTATATTTTCCCTCTCTGAATAAAACATTAAGACAATTAACAATTCTACAAATGTAAAATCTACATGTTTGTCGAATCTCGATTGCAAGAAACTATGGTAGGCCATCAGTGCAACAATTCTTTTTTTTATATTTTTTTAAAAATTTTCATTATAACTTCTTGTTTTCCAAATTAAATACATGTAAATTCTAACCACTTCATTTTTTTATTTCTCATTTTAGTTCTAACTTCTTGTATATATTTTCCAGTTTTGTTTTATATCCTTCGGGTCCATAGGGGACGGGGGCGATTTTGCCGATATACATATATTTTTAGAATACTATAGAAAATATAGCTATTATATGCTTGTGCCCCCTCAATGTAAAAGTCTGATTACTTTAACTGGGGAGGTGTGTGTGTGTGTGTGGGGGGGGGGGGGGGGTTAGTTGATACTTTAAACAATCCAACTCTGAACTTCCAATCTATGGCTAACGCTCAAGTATTAGGCAACTATAATCAGAACACCAGTTTAGATCTTATTTATAATTGCAATAATGTCATATTTAAAAAAAATTCAGTAAAATGCATTTACGTATCTATATTCCTTGAGGGAAGGGGTTCCCCCCCAAAAAGAGAAATACCAAACAAATCTGAATTAAATTAAATTGGTACATATAAAAATTCCTCTGTAAAAGCGATGTTTAGGATCTTTCACTATTACTTTTCAGAATTTTTTTTTCAACGAAAGAAGTAGCCAAAGTTTGGTGAATATGATAGAAAAAGTCATTTTTTTTTTCGGGGGGGGGGGGGGGGGATGCAGCCAATACAATAGATGCATTTTCATATCAAAACATCTGCTCCTTATAATATTCCACACATAAAGTGGAGAACCCAACATTTTGCCCCTTATTTTTACTTCAGTCCTAAGAATTGTTGAAATGAAAAAAAATTCTCAGTCCTAATATAAATCATGTTATATCAATATAAACAAAAATATACCTTATATTTGAATACAATATAGCATTCAACAGTAATTGGGGCCATATTTATCATGTTTGAAAAATCTTGCACCAGGGAAATTAATTAGACTTTGACGAGCTCACTGTTGATCACACTATTACTTTCACAAAAGGATTGTTTGTTGTTTAACGCCCCTTACAAAAAATTTTACTCATATGGAGACGTCCCCATTTGCCGATTAAGAGCTGCAAATTTTGCCTTATGCTCGGCACTTATGGCCATACAGCGGCGCGGTGTCTTTTTCGTTCCACGTCCAAAAACTTGGTTTACGACAGGGATTAGTAGAAGAAAGACTGACTCAAAAGTGAGCTTTTATAAGTTTCATGGTCCCGGGTCGGACAGGGGTGGGGAGCCAGTGTATTCTATTCCAATTACATGAGAATGATAGTAATTTCAAATTGTGCCCAATTTTTTGTATATTCATATAAAAGAAGTCAAGGCTAATTCATTGTTATTCCCCTGAACATTGATGCCTTTGGGGGTCAAGAAATTTTTGTTCTGCCCCCCCCCCCCCCCCTGGAATTGCTTCCAACGGGCCAGAAAAGGAGAGAAAACACACAATAATGAAATCATATGGTTTTAAGATAATGAAAACAAAATTTATGATCCAGGGAAATATATATACAAACTACGTGTCGCAGACTGCTCGCGCAAGATGTCTGTGAACATGTAAAAAAGTAGGTCCGTAGGAAGCAGCTTTAATTGGGGAAGGGCAAATCCATACATTTTCAGTTTGGTTACACTATCAACTCCGTCCCCCGCCCATTAAAAAGAAGTCATCAGACTTTTTCATTGAGGGGCACAAGCATATATTAGCTAATATAATAGCTATGTTTTCATAGTATTCTTTAAATCGGCAAAATTATTGGGGCACGGCACATCCCCCCTCCCCGGATCCTGGAAAGTTAGAATTGAAATAAAAAATGAAAAATGAAGTCGTTGGAATTTATTTGATAAGGAAAAAAGTTAAAATAACAATTTTTTTTTTTTTTAATGAAGCAAGTAAAATATTGAAAAGAAAATATGGCACTGACACCCTCCATAGTTTCATGCAATCAAAATTCGACAACTATATATACTTTACATTTGTAGAGTTCTGAATTGTTTTTGTGTTTTATTCAGAGCGCGGGAATATGAATTCCGGAAAACAAAGTTTACATCATCAAACATACACACATTCATAATTTGATCTTAAAGCCAACACATTTGTATTTTCAGAATACTACATGCTTGGATGTCTGAATTACCACCTTACATATGTATACTATGAAACTGATACGATTACAAGTTTGGATTTACAAACTTACAAGATTGCATTTACAAATAAAAGTATGGATTTTTTAACACGAATACCCTCCATTAAACGACGCCCTGAAATATGTTGTAGAGTAGATATATTTTTTTTTCAAACTCTCTGATAAAAATAAACGTATCGTGATAAAAAAAAATCATTATTATTAATCCTTTGCTATGTTTTGTAATAATGTAACATGAAACCCTGGCAGCAAAAGAATTCTGGTAATGCTGCACAGCAAGATATGCGTGACGTGTGTACAGATTTCATTCCGTATATCCTCTGTTCTTACACGTTAGTCTATTGAGGTCACTTAGGAGGAGTCGATCGCTGCGCTTGCTATAAATGATAAAAAGTTACGTTTCGAGAATTACATGTATTTGTATTCATTTTTTGGTCTTTTTTTTCCTTTTGCTAGAATTCAATATTTTGAGCACTTCATCAGATAAAACAGAAACAAGCGTGCATCAGACACTGCCTGATACAGTGGTAGGTGCAACATCGCAAAATTCAACAACGACTACGACCACAACCACAACGACCAGATTCTGCAGAAGCAAAAGACGAGCTTATTTTCCTTATTTAGACCGACCAATGTTGTTAAGTGTACTATGTCTAGCCTTCGTGTCCGTTTTGTTGTTCGGGATCTACATTCTGTTGTTCATCTCTGAAAGAATCAAATTGCATATAGATAAAACGACCGTAGATGGTACTGGGGCTAGAGTCCACAAGGATAATATGGAGATGAATCATGTAAATGCATAATAAATCATTGCAAGTATTAATATGTGTTAGTTACATTCCTCCTTAATATAAAACAAGAGTTTGTTTTTGAAAAATTTAATGTTTGATATATTTTCTATCATTGTTCTTAAGCGTTTTACTTTGCATAGAAATCCAGGAAAAATATTTTATTGTTTTGATATGAACGACATTTTAATTATTTACAATATGAATGGCCACTTGCTTACCTGCATATCAAAGTAATCTAGGCTTAAGTCAGGTTCGAAATTATCGAATCACCTGCAGACCAGACTTTTCTGCTTTATCTTAGAAGAGCTCAGAATTGTGGTTAACTGTAAACAAGCAAATACAATTTATCACTGAGTCAAATGCTGACTGACGTTTTTCATACCAATTGTAAGTCCATTATTTATACACGGAATTGACGACGGATATTTTCCGTTATTTCCTAATCATGACAAGGAGCACACGGTGGGTGTGACCGGTCGGCAGGGGATGCTCACTCCTCCATGGCACCTGATCCTACCTCTGATGTTTCTGGGTTCGTGTTTGCTCTGCTCTTATTTTATATTGTTTTATGAACTTTGAAATTGAATACTGTTCGTTATCTCCATATCCTTCTGTAAACCAGGTAAATGACAGCTTCAACGAACGTTTTTGTCATGGAGTATTATTTGTGTGATAGATGTGATATACCAAATTTATTAAGTTGAAAGACATCATGTGAGCAAGAATGGTAAGACACAAGACAAACCCATTTTGGAACTACTAGTATTCCAAAGAAGACTTTATTGACATTTTTCATTTAAGAATAGGAACATGTAATTAAATTATTAAATGAATTTGGGAAACGCCTGAAACCAAAACAAAAGAAAGTCTTATCAATATCACCTTTAGATCTATTACTAATAGCTGTATGGTTTTATGGAACTTGGTGTTTCCGCAAAGTTTCTGGAGATCTCTTTGGAGCTCATTAAAGTTCACCTTCTTGCATTTGTGAAGAGAGTATGTATCGTATGCACTGGCATGGCTTTACAAGAATTATGTAGTATTTTCATAAGGAAATTAAGTAACTGAAATCTAAAGATGTTTTTGAACCATAGTAGTATTTGCTTTGAGTGAAAATTGAAAAAAAAATGTATATGGCGTTTTGAAAAGACGATTTCCCTGCTTTCTAAACAAGTTGACTTTTTAGATTTCCACTATCTTGCACATAAAAATTGTTTATGCAGAATTGTACCATATTGCAAGGAAAACTGCCATACCGGAAGCAGATGATGGCGATGAGGGAGATACAGCTGTTTCAGTTCCTGTTCCGCAAAATGCAAACCAAGGGGGACAGGGTTTAATAGCAGTTTTGATACTTTTTCAGTAGAAAAAACGAACAAATAAATTTTATTACAAAATAATATTTTTATATTTATCAATATTTAAAATACTATTCATTGTGCATATGGCTGCCAAAAGCAGTCACTGTTGTTGTTAGAACATGTACCCCCACATATAGTGGATGTAGGTACTGGCAAATTATGTTTACTTATTTTTTTAATTAATTTTATTTCGTTCTTTAGTGTCTGTTTCTTTGACTTAGTATGTCTTCATTCAAGTGGAGGAATGTCATTTTTTCTGTGTTATATTTCTCCTATTTTTTGGAACTTATTGTAGACCAGCAGTTTTTCGGTTAGTACCAGGGACTCTAGACTCTGGTTGCGATTTAGTAGATTCTTCCAACATTATTGGCTCATTCTCCTGAATTGTGTTGGTTGTCAATCTGAGAACAATGAAGCATTAATTGTACAATTGTCATGTAATAAATTATGTAAACTAAAATAAATATATCATTGATGTGCTGATTTTTTTTCCTCGACAAAAAATTAAAGTAAAGTATACATACATTAGATATCTTATGAAATGCTAGAAATTTATAACACTTTGAGAGTTTGTTTTCACGTATTTTAAAATCACGTTGTTATTTTTCATAGCTGCTTTTTATATATAGAATTATTTTAGATGTTCGGTGTGCCCGATTTTTTCATGTTTTTTCGTAATTTGACAAAAATGGTAGGATCGGTTAATTAAATGTACAGGTTGAAAAAGGACTATAAAGCGCACTTATGTATGTATTGAAATTCTAATTAAAATTGTTATTATGCAGTTTGAAAAACTTTATCGAAAACTTTGACACTTTGAAAAACTTTGGCGAAGACTTTGATATTTTGAAAAACTTTGACGAAAACTTTAGCAATTTGAAAAAAAAAAATGGCGAAAACTTTGACACTTTGATTTACTATAGTTATATGTAACTATAGTTAACTATAGTAAATTATAACTAACTATAGTTAAGGTCTCCCGTTTCCAACGGAAGACCTTATTGTTTTCGTTCGGTTTCTTATTCCCTATTATTATAATAATCTTTTTTGTGCACGATTTTGTGCACGCAAGTTCTCAGAAACGGCTCAGTCGTTTTCACGAAACTTTCAGACCTGATAGGTTTTGGTCTGAACCTTATTGGAATTTTTTATATGTACGACGTCTCTTCCGGTAGTGAGATATGGACATTTTTCTGATTTTCAGAGGGTCAGCTTTTCCTGGCAATCACTCAACAACGAATGAAGATATTGACTTGAGATTTTCAGTGACGGTAGAGGAAGGATTGCTGAATTGCTTTTTAAAGTTCTTATCTTCCCAGTGCAAAAGGCGTTGAAGCTCGCCTGCGTTCAAAAAATAGGCTCGTAAATATCTCGCAAAATTAAACACGTTTTCTGAGACATCTTTGTACCTGTCAATAATTTGTTAAAAAGATATGTAATAAAACTTGTTCAGAACTAGATTTGTTTTTCATTTGATATGAAGAACAGGGATCTGACCCCTCAAATGAAGAGCAAAAAGGGGCCAAAAGACTTTCGTCTTTAACGCTTCATCTATCAATTTTTTGCTATAAATAACTGAAGCAAAATTGTTTATCGTAACAATCTGCATCAATGCATTGTAACATTTTGATCATATGTTGGGTAATTTGGGGCCATTAGGGGCCGAAATGCTCAATCTTGGAATCTTATGTCTCCAAAGAGGGACAGATTTTGATAGGCAGTATTGAATAAAAAATGTTCAGAGTTGTCTTTTAACAAAATACAACCATTCAATTATCGCAAAACGGCAACATTAAGGATTGAAGGACTGGATCCTATATATTTCTAATCTGCATGGTTCAAAAACCAAAAGAAGTTTATGAATAGTTGTTGAACAAAAAATCTTTAAAATCATGAGCCTTATCATTTGATATGAAGCAAAATAGGCTGACCCCTCGAAGAAGGGTCCTGAAGGGACCAAAACGTTTAATTCTATAACTTTTTAACTACATGTATCAAGATTTTTTTTATACATTTCTGAAGCTAAGAGGATTATTAGCCCCGTGGAGACCCGGATTAGAATATGTCGTCAGTACCCCCTTGCTCCATATCAGTGAAATATTCTGGAGAGGGATGTTAAACAGTATACAATCAATTAATCAATCTTAACAATCTGCAACAAGATATTGAGAAGGTATGGCCATGTGTTACGTAATAAGGGGTCATACATGTAAGGAGGCAAGATGCTAAATCTTTGCTTTTTTTTATCTCAATAGGGAGGAATATTTTGATACGCAGTATTGAATGAAAGAGGTTCAGAATCGTATTCTAAACATTATACAACCATTCCATTTCTGCAAAACGGCCTCATTTAGGACTTGTAGGGCTGAAAGAAATTTCTTAATAGTTCTTATACAAAACTTTTTAAATTTACGAGTCTTATTTGAAATGAAGAAAAAGGGACTTACCCTTTATATAAGGGGTCCAGAGGGGTCAAGAGGCTTGCATCTATAGCTCATTGATAATATTATGTAAATCAAAGGAATTTCATTAAGAGAGAGAATTAAAGCATGATATCATTATGTTTTAACAATGATCATAGTCAAAATCATATCTCATCTTATCGAAAATTCGGACGGAAGACCTACTCGTTGCTCTCAACGAGATTTTTTTCTTTTTTATTTTTTGCTTGGGCGTACGTTAAAGAGCTGATATACTTTTACATTGCAAGAAATCTTAATCACCGCGACGCATAAGTCTGCAGAAAAACTTCTGTAGAGACGTCAAATTTTAGCATACGACAACATTTCAGATATCAAAAGTAAGTGTGAAATGTAGTCTTACAAAAACTAAAAAATTGTCTAAAATAGATATTTAAAACTCTTGAAGATATTGGAATATTTTTGTGTTTTCATTTTCTTGTTTCAAATACCCATTCTAAACACTGATATAAATCCATTCTTCGTTATTTCCTTAATTGTAAAGATAACATATTATATCACCGCTTAATAAACCGGCGGAGGGGTATATAGTAATGGTATGTTTGTCCATCCGTTCGTCTGTACGTCTCTCCGTCTAGCTGTACGTCCGTTCGTTTGATACGTTTCTGGGCATCCATTTCTTATTCACAACTCCTCTTCTAAAGGACTGAATGCAATTTGATCAGGCTTTACAGAATTTAATGAGGCTTTAACAGAATCTTTGTTAAATTCTGCCAAAGTGCACCTTTTATTAAACTTGCACATAATTTGGACTCCCTTAGCATTGCATGGATACTGCGATTATTCCTAATATCGAAAGAGTTAATCTATCTCTTATCCGTCATTCATACATTCCACTGAATAAGATTTAATTATACTTTCAAAAATTCTTTATTACATTGTGCCATTGTGCATGTGACCTCTTATTTTACTTTTGATCTGACTTGTAATTCGGGTCATAATATAGGAGGCATGGGGCATCATTATTATTTTTTGTAACAAATAGATCAGGAAAAACAACACTTAAGACTCTTGGTTGCAATATAGATGGTTCGCAAAATAACTTTCAACAGGAAGTTATTACGGAAGTTATTACAAGCTTCATACAAACATGCTATTTAAATAGCTATTCTTGTGTCAATTATGAAAAGAATTTACACTGCAATATAACATATGAGATTGCTTAAACTTACCATGAAACTACATATGTTGCCAGATATTTCTATTTTCTATTTACACAAAGTCTTATTGAATCCGACTAAGCACACTTTGGTCGGTGCGCTAGCCATGTTGCAGTTATTTCTTTTACACTTGTTGAGAATTTCTATAAATGATACATGCTGAAACTGTTGGACAATAATTCATCGAATCATGTCCTTCAGATATCAATTTTAAAACACCCCAAGTCCTAATTGTACTCAGAAATAAAAAAAAAAATAAATCTGAAAGTTAAACAGATTGATTCTCAGGTTGCCTTAGATATGAAATAAATGTGAAAAAACTTAATGCATCATTTCTTTTTGTTGTAAGATTTTTCGTCTTCCAATCCTAAAACAAGAAACAGAAATCAATTTGAACATTTGTAGAAAGAACACAACGGAAAACATAAAAATGCTGTTTTGTTTAAATAACTTTAAAAGTAAATGATGAAATTATTTAAAATAAAATACATTTCATTTAGAAATATCAATGTATTTTGTCATTTCTTTAGGTTTAAAATTGCCTTTTTTATCAAAATCAATAGACCTTTGATATGCTGCAGAAGATTTAAGGGGGATCTCTACAATGTAACAATATGGCGCACTTCCATCGAAACGCCATTTTGGTCCCAAATGATCTGATTCAAATTCACTTAACACCGATAAATCACTGAGTATAACACAACATGAGATATTGTGGCTGGAATGTACATTGTATCACCTCAATTAAAAAAATGTATAGATAGTTTTCGATGGACCTAAATTTAGCAAGAGTTCCTCCCCGTTGGCTGTCATACTGGAGGTCCAAATGCTCACATTCCTTCATTGTTCAATCAATTTTAAAAATTTTATATTTTCGATATTGAATAAGGAATAACTATCCTACTGAAGTATATAAATTTTTTGGAAGCCTCCTTTATTAAAAAAAAAAAGTATTTGATAAAGAATTTCTACCAAATATTTCTGCTTTATGTTCTTAAACTTGAAAAGACAAAGAGGAAAACTCACAAAGTCGACCTCCAATATGATGGCCAACGGGAGGTAACTTTTGCTAAATTTAGGTCCATCGAAAACTATCTATTGCCCAATACGTATACGTTCTTTAAAAATGAATTGTATTTCAATTTATTCAATTAATTATTAAATAATACATTTACAAACTTATACTGAAAGAATAAGATTTTTAGGTGAAAAAATGATATAAAACATGGCTTGTCCATATGCTAATTCCTCATTACGTGTCAAAACGCTATACACTCCGATTTTTTTTCTTCAATAAACATTTATGCTTTCCAGCAAAATATATCCCCCCAAAATGCAAATTTTATAATATAAGGCATATGTATTATCTTCAAATCGCTTAGAGGATACTCAGTTTACGAATTGTATACGCCCAAATGATTGGTTATACCCAGTGAAATTTAAACTCTTCATGAAATCACGAAAACGTTTCGACAGTAAGTTGAATTTTGCATGACCCAAATGTTTGATCAACATTGATGATCAGCTGTTTGTATGGGAAAAGTGCAGGTTTTAGACGAAGTGTGAATTTGGTCATAGGAATTTCTTTTACCTGCTATTGGCCAATTACCTGTTTACATATTTTGTTTTATCTAGCACTGTATAATACATGCAAGTTGTATAAAAACTGTTAGTAAATCTACCTTTCTCAATACAATGAATTCACTAAATACATGTCTTCGGCATTGACTGGAAACGTGATGGTTTTCGCTTAAACTCATTTGAGAAACAATACATGTAGAAAACGAACTTCTTTCAATGTCATTGCTTGAATTTTTTTCAATATTTGTGCAAGTTATATAAGAGTTTATTTGAAGTTTATGAAGAAAACAATACCAAAATATTTGAGTCCACTCTTGAAGCGGATCTCTCATACCTAATTTTTTGTGATGTAACTGATGTTTGAAATTTTTGATAGTTTTTCAATTGTGTTCAATTTCTTTTTTTCATTGTTTTTACCCTTTGATATTATATATCTTTTTAGATATTGGAGAAGATCCAACCAGTTATTCTCAAGAAAATGCTGTTTAAGTTTTGTTTTGTCTCTTTTTGCAAATTTAAAGAAAAATTATGCTGAATTTATTCTTAACTTTGTTGATTATTATTTCAATATTCTATAACATTAAACTTAGAAGAGTTTAACTGGGATTTTAAAAAATGTAGAAAGGAGGAGGGGTTTTAACAAAATAAATTAAATTATAATAATTTAAATATTTTTGAAAAATAGTTTGAAATACTTTGGAACCTTATTTTTTCGGATATTGCGCTTATTATTAGATACAAAGCATGCAACAAAAATCAGCAATACTTTATAGGTGTAGAGATCCTCTTTAAATACAACGAAGAAGAAAAGAAGTGTTTGCGTAGGTCTTGTTTATTTATTTCCCCCATTGGTTTCTTATGTCGTAAAAAAGACATCCAATTGAAATGACTCACCCTTGAAATGTAGGTATTTGAGGTTTTGAATTAAAGGGGGCCTGGACACAGTTTCAACTGATTTTTTAAAACCAATTTTAATGTTTACAATTCCTACACTGTACCTTAGGCAACATCTATTGATTAGCAGAAATTTTTCATCATTTGGTAATAAAAAAAAAATAAAGTAACAGAACTTAAAGTTCTTCATAATGAAAACAAGGCTTGTGTTGATTTTAACATCGTTTAACTTGTATATCATCACCGATAATGACGTAATATGCTTATTTTAGTCATGTGACAGGTGCCCTTTCTCCCCTTAATTTATCTGTTTCCTTATTCAGTGTTTACAATTAAAAAAAAATTACACATGTAACGAAATCACCAAATTCAAAATTGTTGAAAATGAGGCCAAGGGGTAGAATTCAAAGCATGCACAGACACATCTTGTTACAGGTAATGCATATGTCAAATTTGAAATCCCTAAACTTTTCTCAATTAAAATAGAATTTAGAAATGTAGGTTGAACTTCGAGGTCAAGGTCGCATAGTCAAAATCGTGGTAAATATAGAAAGACTTGCATATTTCTACAGGTAATACTCATCTTAAATATTTAAGTCCTATCGTTTTTATTCAAAGGTTATGAAAAAGTTTAAAGTTGATTTTTTTTTACACAAGAATGAGATTTAATTTTCCCTTACTCTCACAGGAGCAGGAAATCATCAAATATTAGATGTTTTATATAATTTCGTTTGTCCATATGCTGATGGAAGAGCCGTTGCTTAAGAATTATATGCAGGTGGCTTGCCCAGTGCTGTTAACTGACTGATAGAATGAAATCATGGTTTTCTAACGATCTTATACATATTAAATGGTTGTAAATATTATATATATATATACACACACACATATATATATATATATATATATATATATATATATATATATATATATATATATATATATATATATATATATATATATATATATATATATATATTGAAATAGTACAGATACAGTCTATTGAATACATCCCACTTATTTAATAAGAACAAATGCTTATTATGATACAATAAAATCTTTCTGCGAAATATTTAGTTGTATCGTGTTTTAAAGACACTTTAAGCAAATTAATTTGTACTGAAACATGTAATTCTGTGGTACAATTATAGAATGCAAAATGTATACACTCGCTTTGTGTAGGATAAAAACAGAAAAAAAGAGAAATGCGGAAGAAATAGTTCTAAAAGTACTTTAAATGTGGGAAGTATTAAAAACTGATTTAAAATTTAATCTATTTGATGAAAATTCATTCCCTTCAAATATAGTATGAAGTATGTCCATGCTTATAGCTATCAGGGTTATTAACTTTTTTATTTGGATTGATGTTGATTTTCAGTCATTTTATCTTGTTCAGTTGCCTTCATGCTGTTTCTGGACAATTTGGTCGATGTGGCGGGTATGTCAATGTTTTATTGTACGTAAAAGACTTGGCGTAGACTTTAAACATCGGGTTTTTGTTATATATTTTTTTTCTGTTATTCAGTGGTCTTAAACTTTCAAGGGATATGTATAATTTTCATCTTAATATGTCTATTTCCTTTTTTATAAACATTTTTTTAATTCCCCACTTTTAATAATACTACAAAAAGTTGCACCACTTTAATAACAACTGATTTTATTCCTTATGTGCAAGTTCGGGAAACTAACGTTTACACTTATAAACCGTGATGTCATATTATGAACATTCTTTCAATAACGATATACATGTATTATTAATTTATTTATGATTAATTTGAAATAAGAGTATGGAATATATTGCTTGATAACATTACGATTTTTTTTTTTATCAAATTAAGTTTAATTTTGAGTTATTAGATTATAACATGCATTCAATTACATTTATTATAGAATAAAGTGTTTTTTTGTGCTTTGTATGCCTAGGCCTTTGATATGCTGCAGAGGATTTGAATTAAATGAGGAGAAAAATATATGTTTGCGTAAGTTTAATTTGATTTATCTGAAAAAAGCAAATGTTGTGGTTTAAAAGTGCTTTGTCCATTTAGGAACTAAATGATTTTTTCCCTATGTATTTAGCGTGTGAGTATCCAATGTATGGGATTGGATGCAGAGAAAAATGTAACTGTTCTAAAGACAATTGCAGCGTTTTTAATGGCTGCACGATGATGTCTCCTACAAGTAAGAAACATGCTTTAAATAGACTTAACCAATACATTTTTTGAGCATAAACTTTGGATGGCTAAAGACATGTAAGAATATTCAAATAAACAACAACATAAATGTTAATTTGATCACGTGACCAATTCCAGTGAAGCCCGAAAGGCTTCTCAGTAAATTTAATCATGTACCAATTAAGTTCATTTTCCAATGAACTTTTAAAATTTGTTGTTTATCACTTATATATTTACATTTGAAACGAATATATTCCGAGTAAAATTGTATTTATTACACGAACGACAGTAGTATAGGTGTGTTGTGACGCGCAACCACCTAGATGTTTGGTCTTTATAGTTTAGCTCGCACCGATATTTCAACACTTACAATGATGTTCACAAATCCATTTCAGAAATTCCTTGTTTATAAAGTAAGAACAATGATTTATACTAAGAATAACCGTTTTAAATTATGAGTTCTTTATTAATTTGAAGTCAAAAGCGGTGATATATCCAATTTAAATTTACATTACATCAAAAGCATTTCGGGTTAAAAGGTAT
Organism: Saccostrea cuccullata; assembly: GCF_032062105.1. Taxonomy (NCBI): domain Eukaryota; kingdom Metazoa; phylum Mollusca; class Bivalvia; order Ostreida; family Ostreidae; genus Saccostrea; species Saccostrea cuccullata. The sequence goes on from NW_026924719.1 coordinate 126,909, forward strand.
GTGCGATTTCGGCTAATGAATGTATCTAAAAATATTTTAAACACCAATAAATCTGTTGACAATTTGTTGACTGAAAAAAAATCCACATGTTATAATTATGTCGCCCCGAACGAAGTCGGGGACGACATATTGATATTGTACGCATGTTTTTTTTATCCAGGCTGTTTCTCGGAGATGGCTGGGGCAATCTTCCTGAAACTTTCCTCAAAGGACGATCACTTGTTGTAGTTGTGCAGTGAGGTCGTTCAGTTCCAATATGTCTACCGTTGCCATGGAAACCTGTAAAAAGCGACGAATTTTGTCCGAGAGTGTTCTCTCTGGTCCCTTAAACATTCGTAATGAAACTCTTTTTATTTTAATGATTAGTATCTGTAGTTGTGCGCCTTGCATTTAAAATTTTCAAATACTCGATTATTGCCATGGAAACCAGGGGAATGTTAAAATTCTTTAATTTCGATTTTCTCAATAACTACTCAAGCAATCGTTTTGAAACTTTCAATGTTAATTCCTTGCAATGTGTCAAAGTGATTTTTACTTTTAAAATAATTGTAATGAGTCGCTCACAGTTGTCATAGAAACGAAACAGAAAAAAAGGTTAAGATGTACACATGTGTTCTCCAAGGTCTAGGTCAAAGGGTGAAAGTTCTTCGTGTCCAATAAAAGTTCTTTTCACAAGGATTACATATTTGAAATACGAAAGCCCTAGCCCTTACCGTTCAAACGTAAGGTACTATGTTCAAGACGACCCCCCCCCCCCCCTTTTGAAGCGCACTGCCAGTTAGAATACACATATCTAACATATACAACTTACAAGTAACGTTTTAAAAGTTTCATTCATAAAATTCAGTTCTCCTGATGTGATTTCATAGTTTGCCAACCTTCATTCTTCTTCTGTCTTGTCTCTAGATTTTATAATTATTTTATTTTATCTATATCTAAAATAACGATTGTCAACTGCATTTATTAGCATTTCGCATTTTTTTGTATATCTATAACTTGTATATTATTAATTTCATTAGATAGTGCAAGTATAAATTAGAAAATTGGTACGTTATTTCCATAGTTTTTATTCATTCATAAATCCTAGGATCCGCTCCTACAAGTGCGCTAAGCCTTGATCACTACTGTAAACAAAACATTCATCTCGCCGAAAATGTTCACGATTCCGCTAAACTGAGAAAGTTTACACATGATTTATCATCTCATAAGAAACATCAGCCCTGTACAATGCAGAAATGCTCGAATTGAAGGTGGCATGTCAGATTCGTTTTCCGGCAGAACCTCTAAAAATGAAAGTGAAATTTCAGAGTTCTAACTGGCGTTATAATACACAAAATAATTCGGCTGATCTTCTTAAAAAATTACATTTGCCAAGCTTTTTTGGTAGGAAAGATATACTGCCAATTAACAAGTATGAGGCTCAGTTCAGTACATCTGCCCAATTTCTTTTATGCAAGTCTGCAAATTTAGGAACTTGTAATTTTTTCCTGCACTACTTTCTTCTCCTACCGATTCTAAAAATGAAAGTCTTGTCCAGTACGGGGCGACATATGCTATTGCTTGCAATAGCACACTTTCTAGTTATTTTTTTCTTTTTCTATCCCTTTAACTTAGTAATTCCGAAAGCAGACGGGATCTTGACAAAAATATATTTACAATGTATAAATTTGAATTGAACATATTTTAATGACAAAGTCAAAAGAATCGGACACAAGTTTATAAACTTAGATAGTCCTCTCCTAATACAACATTTTGTATAAAAAAACATATATGCATAATTGTATGGTCTGCTACTACAAATACATCGTAGCTACAGAAAAAAGGTACTATAAATGTAGAAGTATAATTTAAATCGGTAAGAAAAAAAGTGAGCTTATTTTGAAAAACGACCATACTCATTTGATAAAGTTTAAATAGTCTTGAAAAAATCAATATTTTGTTCAATAGCAAGAGCACCATCGCCCCCATAGCATTAATTATTATGCTTCCTGTCAGTTGTCTCTATATAACCCATACCCTACTATTCTCTCATAGTGGTCTAAGGGCTTATATAGCGTAAGCATACTATGCCGAAATAGTGCACGGCTTTGTTTACTGAATAAAATTCTTCCATGCACACGCAGGGGATCAAACTCACGACCATGAGATTGTCAGTCCGATGCCTTATCGATTACGCCACAGAGACGATCACTGCTTAGTGAAATTTTATTAAATATATAAACTTAATTTATACAATTGACACAAGAAGGAAAAAATAGACAAATATTATTTGAAAACAGTTGTATTATTCCAAGGAAACTTAAATTAAAGTATACAACAAAGTTTCAAACTAATAACATACAGATTGTTAGATGAACTGATTTCATAGGGTCATTAAAACGCTTATTTATATGACGCTTGATTGAAGGATGTAAAAGAAAATTATCAATGAGAATCGACGTCTGCAAACAAAAAAACAAAACAGAAAATAAAGATGAGTTGCTTTGGGACAGAAAATCCCGACTTATTTAGAGAAAATACTAGTAACCAAAATAACTAAGCATGCAACCAATTTTAGCATGAAGATTTTGAATGAGTTCTTGCAAGTGCGCTGTGTAAGCTCCGATATTTTCAGGAAAAAGTCAAATGGATTGCCGCATAAATAATTAATTAACAGTCAGCATAATAATAACAATAGTGTTGCATTATGCATGTACTATGCCTAAATAGTAGGCAGGGTTTGACACATAGTGCACTCGCCTGCGGCTCGTGCACCATGTGTCAAACCCTGCCTACTATTTAGGCATAGTACATGCATAATGCAACACTATTATATAAATATACATCTTTAACATTTACATAATTTATGACAATAGTTATTTATTACGGAATTCTTTGCTTTCATATATTATTTACAAGCGAAAATCAAATGATATGCATCTTCTAGTAGTCCACAAGTACAATTAGGACTGGTTATTAGGTAACAGCGATACAAGTAAGAATTTAAAATACAATATTATGACTGTCTTTATCTTGTATCTATTATGTTCAAAAACATTTTTCAATTTGAAAATATTTTTGAGGGTTTACAAAACAGTTGTGCTGGCTGGTTTTATTTTTTTTTAGATTAAAAAAACTATTTTGATCATTTCGGAAATAATCTGTCTTTCTGTAGGTCTGTATTATATATTATTATGATGAAGTTTTAAGATAGCGATCTAAAAAATGCGTCAAATAGACAACATAAGGTAAAATCTACCATGTCTATCAAATAGTATATTAAAGAAAGGAAGTGGCTACAATTTTTATGAAATTTTAATGTCCGATGAGGAATTATATTCCCAAAAAGTAAGACAAGAGTTTCCAAGGCGCAATTGAACACTCCATTATTTCATTTTTTTTTCATTAACATGTTCATAAACGCAAAAACTGTAAGAAATGTGAAAATTTGACTATGTAATTTATATTTGAATATGACTGTACCTCGATCTATATTGAGAAATTCAATGTATTATAAGTTCATGAAAAGATGTACACACTTGACTTTTATTTATACCCCCATCCCCACAAAAAAGAAAATCCTGTTCACATGATTTCTCGCTTTCAATTTTCACACAAATGCATAAAATAAAGGTAAAATAGATTATCTTGTATCTATTAAAATATAACCAAAAAAATTTACGGTGTCTTTGAAATAAAAATGTCCATGCTAAATTGACATAAAAAAAAGATACAGTAAAACTCGGTTACAGCGAAGTCCTGGGGACCTGTGAATTTAATTCGCTACATCCGTAATTCGTTATATCCGTATAACAAATTCGTATAACCATTATAGCGAATTCGCACTATGCATGTTTTCTTTCAAGTATTACTACCAACTATGTTAGTGAAGGAAATATAACAAAACATATCTCCGATAAATGCTAAAAGGAAATAAACTAAGTTCAATTTATCATTTTCTTTTATAATCTTTGAAAGTTATAAAAGATGTAAATATCATTTTATTTAACCTCAACGGGACTCAAAATCAGTTCGCTATATCCGTAAATTCGTTATATCAGAGTTCGTTATAACCGTAAAATTTTACAAAGATTTGTTAAGGATTTTGATGGGAACCCATAAAAACGCTATATCCGTGAATTCGCTATATCCATGTTCGTGCTAAACGAGTTTTACTGTACTCACCTTCAATTAGCTATTTTCAACCTGTTTTCCCGTAGGTATCTTATTTTATTTTCTTCTTTATAATAACGTTAGTATTCTATTATGGCAGAGATATACAAATATGACTCGCTTATACTGTACTCTCTAACTGTTAGGAATAATTTATATTTCAAGTGAAAGGGGTGCCCTACATTTTTCAGTAAAAATACATAACACGGCGTTAGTCGTTCAATTTCTTTAAAGTTTCACATTTTGTGAATAGTGCACAACTTAGGAAATTAAGTATATGGAATACTTTAATGGGATATAAAGACAAACGAAGTGTAGTTATTTGTTTTTAGAAATGATACTGAAAAATAATAACGCCATTGTGTCTTATTTGTTACCCCAACAGTGTTTGTCGTGTGATTTTAAACTTATTTGACAACCATATAAATTAGGTTTAATAAAAATAAATCCACAAGATACTGATGTACAAGTAACAGTAACAGGCATAATGCGCAGTTGCTTTATTCTTTAGTCTTCATAGAAAGTTGCACGGAATATCCGATTTCGCGGATTCAACGATATCCTAATATCGAGTATTATACGCGATTTCACGGATAATACCCGATTTCGAGTATTCTCTCCGACCTGTTAAAAGGCTACTTGAACCTTGAATAAACAGTTAAGTGCAATCAATAATAAGTTGATGGGTACTTTACTTTAAATGATTCTGGCATGGTCCTGTTGATGATGTCTTTGCTTGGGAAGGGACTTAGAAACTTAAGTTCTGCATGTAGTAAACTAATCCAAGTAGTAAAAATCGTCGAAAATAAGGTATAACTGATTTAAAATCTTTCTGCAATATCTTGGACGTAAAGACCTACTTTCAATCTCATTAGAACTGCAAAAAAACTGATCAATGGGGCTGAGATATGATGAAGACATCCTCACTCTATCTGTAGAGGTAATTTGGCCTTGTCCCCTCCAATAGTTCATCCTTGAGCATTTAGGTGCAAGGCAGCTGCACTGATTAATAATTTAAGAAATCAATTAAATTGTGAATTGCTGACAAAATACGCAAGCCTCCTCTAAAAAAGTTTTCTGGCTAAAATATTTTTTTTTAAATAGATTATCAGATACCAACAGAAAAAATGAGAACAAATCATCTTATTAAATTTTTTATTGAATTTAGAAATTATGTAACTTTTATAATGGTAAATTTTTAAAGAGAAGCTCATTTGAAAAATAACTAGTCACTTAATGATCAGTATGACCATTAAGCTCTGCATGAAGTTGGGTACTCAAACATTGTTGGCATTCCTACTTTTGTTTCTAAGGCCATCAGTAAACTATTTTTGTTTTGTGTACTCTGACCCACATTTTTCAAGGTAGTTTTTTTTTTGCCGTATCTAAAAATTGATTATTGTCAAAAAACCCAAAGACTTTTTTCAAGCGTGGGATGCATAGTAATCATATTTATTGATGTTTTCTTGATACTCTGGATAAGACAGATTAAATATTCACTGCTTAAAAAAATATTCTGTCAAAGCATAAAAAAAAGCATCTTAAGGAAATTATAAACCCTATTTGAATTGAAACAATCTCTTCTTCCCTGAAAACCAATCCCCCACCCAAAATAAAAAAAAACACTTAAATTTTAAGAACTGAAAACAAGGAACGGGTAGGGGCGATTTTGACGGGAAGGTCAGAGTACATCAAACAAATCATTTTTTATTGCTGGCCTTTAAATATTCTTTTACTTGAACAGCCACAAAAAGATAACAAATGATGGTAATCCTGTGTAGAATTTTGTCATTCGATCGTTGTCTTTGATGCGTTCCACGCCCACTTATGTTTGCAAAGTTCCGCTCTTAGTTGACTGACCTCTTGTCTTAGCTCCCTGCTTTCATGAAGTAGGTGATCTTCTTCACACTGCACATCTAGGATTTGTTATTATGTAACTATAAATATTGCAGCAATATTCATCCTATGTAATATATTATATTTTCATTTGGAATTACATAAATTAACTTGTATTATTGAGGGTATACTTAAAAAATGTTCACATCACAAAACTCAAATGTCAATTGATGATCATTTATACAAGTAAGTTATCTATGTATTCAAATTAATGATTATATCATTTAGATGTTACAAATGTATAGTTGAAGTCTCACTTGAATCAGATGTGAGATGAATGTTAACATCAGCTGTTGTGATGGCAGAAAGATCTTCATGATCGATATCTACAGTCTCTTCTACAGTATGATCCATGGGCCAGCAGCGAAAAGTGAAGGATTGCCACCTCCCTCTCTTTCGAGATAACCTCCTTGTACTGTTCTTCCTATCAAATGAATATTTTCTATTATCATATATGAAATTATTATCAATATTTTAAATGCACAAGCAACAAAATAGGCTATTTAACATTGGAATAAATAGTGCTTACTATGTATTATATAACAGAAACAACCAATTATTTAGTTTGCTATTTATACATGTAGTGGTGTAAATTTGTTTCTGCATCACTTGATTCTTACATTTTGATATTTGACCCCACCCCCTCCCATTATTAAGCATTTAATTATTACATTATAATTTGAATAAATAAACTATTTTATTCAACAAATTTACATAATATTAGTAAAACTTTATTGTAGGTATTTGTATTGGTAATTTGATACACGCGAAAACAGGTATCTCACGCCCACCCCAACCCTAAACAACCCCTTTTGACTGTGACGAAAAAAGATTATATAATATGTGTTGTTTCTGAATTTATCGTAATGCCTATAATTTATCATACATGTGCAGTACCTACACTTCAATTTATATTCACCACACCTAAACTAGTCTTCAACTCCCATGCATGTACCTTCATAGATATTGAAAAGACTTTTTTTGATTTATGTGGAGTATATAAAAATCGATCACATATACGATAAATATTGCCGGGGTAGGCCTTATGATTTATCATGTATTAAGACTATACTTTTGTTGATTCACGATCTAACCTCCTTTTTTCCCTTTTGACGTTTTCTTCCGATCTAATGTCTTTATAAGCAAACAATGAGGGTGCGTAATTATCATCACTGGGATCATCTCCATGCCACCCATGCAAAAATGCTCGGAACAGATCCAAGTGTGGTCGCCTGGTTCCCACTTATCCCTGTTAACTGATTTGATGCACACTCTTCGCTTTCGTTTATCCTTTGGGAAACGGAAGAAACTAACCCCTCTCGATCTCGCATCATCTGTACTACTCATTGTTTGCTTATAAAGACATTAGATAATAATGGCGGAAATTTCGAAATCATGGTTAAAAATTGCTTTGTTTACATTGTTACAGACATGCCGGCATTTGTAAACAAAGCAATTTTTAACCATGATTTTTAACACTCATGTATGCATTAAATATTGAAATTCTAATTAAGGTTATCCGATCCTCAGGTTCTGAAAATCAGGTATTGAGTAATTGAAAATGCTCACAAAGATGTCTCTAAATTCTCAAATTAAAATGTATTTACCCACGGTGTTTCTTTAAACTCCATCTTTAAATTTAATCATATTATACAGGGAAAATTAGTAAATCTCAAACAATTTTTTCAGGAAATGCGATTTGAACTACCTACTGCATAATTTTTAATTGATAATTGATCAAGAAATACATTTTAGGAATAAAATTCATAGGTATCCAGGCTTTTAAAGAAAGTTGCATGAGTTTTACACTTATTTGGTACTTTACTTTCTCCTACTTACTTCCATTGTTTCATAATGCATAGTGTATGAAGTGTTTCCTTTCAAAGAAAACACCGTAAATCACTTCTAATTTCAAATCATGCTGATAAACTTTGGTAAATAAGGCTAAATGTTAAGAAATTTGATTTTTTTTAAATATGAAAGTTTTACTTAATTTTATGAGGTACAAATGTCAACTTTTTTAATACCGTTTCTTAAAACTTTAAGGAACATTGAATCATACTTAGAGGCATAAAATGAAAATTGTTGCATGAAAAAATTTTAATTTCAAGCTTTATTTTAAGACTTTTCGAATTTAATTATAAATGAAAGAGTTATCCTTCCTGGCTGAGGATCGTATGTCCATAAAATTGTTATAATGCAATAGTGTTAACACTGTATACCCCATCAGTATCATCTGAATCTTCATTGTCATATTCTGACTCATCCCAGTAGAGACTTGTATCATAGTCATATGGATTTTGCAAACTTAAAATTTGCTGTGGAACCATTTGGATATGGTGCTTGAAATATTTTATCCAAGCTTTACCTAGATGGTCTTCCACCTGTCTTTTTCTTTCTCTTCTCTCCTAGACAACAGCAGACTTCGGTATGTTTTTTTTCCATAATGATTTCAACTGTGTTATGGTTCTCTTGTTTACCCCGTGTCTAGAAACAAATTCTTACTCAATGTTTATTCATTCCGTGTACTTCTTACAATGTACTTTCCTTTTTGCCATCATTCTGCTTATTTTCTATGAGGTTCTTCCTAGCATGGAAAAGCTCTAACAAAATATCTTTTTCTACTTAAAAAAAGCTGAATTTTGTCTTGTTTCCATTACTTCCTAGGAATGAGATACCAGGTAATTTTTAGCCGTATTCAGGTCAGACAGAGTTGAATCACAGGTTTGCAAACAACCTACTGCTCACCTGAGTACAACTTATGCCAGGTAGTCTAATCCCCAGATCACCTTTTAATATCAATTCTCTGTAATTATCAAACAATATCAATAATGCTTGGCCACGCTACATTTTCAATTTCTATGAAACTTTTTGTGTGTACTCACATTGTCACATCATTAATGGTTTTATATTTTTTTATTTCAAAAAATGTCTCGTTGCCATGGTAACAGCACCTATTGTTTCCCCTGTAAATTCTTCCTAAAATTTGACCCAAAAACGTGATTTTGTAGATTTTACTGAATAAAAATGAGCTTAAAAGAAACAAGAGAATGGGAAAATCTACTTTTGTTTCAAAACTACCATTATTCCTCTCTAATATAACAACATATTTTTTTTAAAAACTGTAATTCTACATAATGGCTTAACAACGCTTAGCTTTGGGGATATTGGCATTTTGCCAAATTGAGAAAATTACCATTTTAGACCCTTTTTCAAAGCGATTTTTTAATACTTTGCACACTAATTTGAAATTCAGGAAACATTGCATTGTATAGATGGTACATAAGTTAGTTTAAACACATTAAAATATTTATGGGACACTTAAACATTTTTTTTAAAAAAGCTGATGAAAAATTACCCAAAATCTGCAAAATTTCCGTATTTCAAGGAACATATGCACATTTCATTAAGTTCATATAGAAAAGAAATGTTCCTTTCTACCTGTTTTGATGTCATTTAAAGTATAATTAGTCCATATCTAGGAAAAGTGTCATGTTAAATTATTCACATCCCATTTCCAAGAGCATTAATACATGTAAATATGTTCTTAGATAGGAGAACTGTGAACACCTGCACAAAATGCCCCCCCCCCCCCCCCTTTCCGTAAAATTGACAATTTTGAAGTACATGTAGACTAACCAGGGCATGTTTCAAGTTTCCTGAAACTATCCCCTTAGATTGAAACTAATATGAAATAAAATTTTCCCTATCCATTCTCTATTACTATGGAAACAGGAATGCAAGATTTGTTACCATGGAGATAGGAATACCAGATTTTTAACCAAAATGGCTGCGTTTAATGTAACAATATTCCCAAAACTACACTTATTTACTCTTTTATAGAACCTGTGTAATGAGTTAAATGTGAATGTGAACTAAATTTTTTGGCATCTTAAATTTGCATCTTTATGATGTTGCAAAAATATAATGCATTTTGTAATGCTATGTCAAATAATTGCAAAACCTTGTGGCTTTTACTTTTTCAAGATTTTGTCAAACTTGAAAAATTCTGAAATGAAACTAAAACAAGCAGGACATTCATAATATTTTACTCATTTCAACTTGTTACTTTGTATAATTATTTATTAAATTCATGGGCAACTGCAAACCACAGATACTTTGAATGAAGTCAAAAATTTACCCCCCCCCCCCCCACTCCCCTTCTGATTTTTTCTTCTAAAACTTATGAAACACGGCTTTAAACTTGAGAAAAATTACATTGGTTTTTAAAAAATCTCATCCTCTTGGGTAAGTTATCTTGGATTTAAACATAAATATCCAACAATGGAAAACTTTAAGCATAGTGTTTGGCATATAATTAATAATTAGGTTTGCAATGGATCTTTTGTATTCTGTAAAGTCAGTTGAAAGAATGCCCCCCCCCCCCCATGAGACACTGTCCCCCACAAGTATCATTTCAAGGAAGTTCTTCTTTTCATTTTACTAGGTTACTGCCAACATCTCATCACACCAACTATATCAATCTCCTTTCCTTTTTTTTTCACATGTAAATATAAATTCTGAAAACAAGAGAACTTTTCGCTTTTTTTATTTTTTATATATGCAACATATAGAGTACATGTATTCTCAACTACGGTATATATCATTAGATTTATGAGACAAATTCTACTGTTTCTGCTGCTCTGAAAATCTTGTCTCTGATTTTTCAATTTTAGAGTTTTTGTTGGTCAGGCATGTACCAGTATTGACCTACATTGACATACGCAAGTAGCACTGATAATTAGTTAATGAGAATTATGCTGAGTTGAGTTTTTTTGGCAAGGTACAGGATAAAGCTTGATAAGTTCTAAAACATATTGTTATACAGCATAAGATTTGAGGATGCCATCACATAATATGATAAACATGTTCCTATTATATTTGAACTTTGACATCTCAAACACTGATATCTTGAAGACAGTGGGTACAAGTATGTTGAAGTAGGTTGGAATTCAGCTTTCACTTGCCTGGTTTCAAACCTAAAATATGGCATCCCTTCTCAACCTGCAATGGTAAATAATTCCTGCACTTTCCAATATACACTGATTTCAAGCTAATTAAATGTGTATGTAATCCTTTAGAAAGTTGTTTTCTTTATTCTAGTATAATAATTCTTCTGTAATACTAGACAGGTATTAAATTTTGTTTTAAAAAAAAAGAATTAAGATATAAAACTGAAATATTTTTTAACAATTTAAGGACAGATGATACAAACAAACTTTTGTCAAAGAATTTGAAAATAACAACTGGGGTCATGTTTAAATCAGTAAAATTAACAACTTTCTTCAATTACTTTTTAATTTTTAATTCATATTTGCATAAAAATGGAATTTGAAGTGAAAAATATTTGTATAGATTAATAAGGATAGTTTCAAGAGGGCAGACTTTTGAACATCACAGAAGGTTTACAATTTCTTAATATTCTAGAAATTTATTAATAGCATCATTAATTTGCAATTAAATTATGCCAAAAAATATATACCAATCCAGGCATCCATTTTTTGTTTGTATCATCTGTCCTTAATTTACTTTCATATTTTAAGAATGGTTACCTTGAAAAGAACAAAATCTAGGTGTCCACTTTCTTGCAGAATGCACTTGAACTTCAGTCATGGCCTATTTGGTCCTGTTTTGGTTTTTTGGTCTTACTTTTTCTTTATTCATCTTATATGGTAAATCCTTTGATGAAAAAATGATGAAAATAATTACTTTCTTAGGAACATGATCAAAAGGAAAATTCATTTCATTCATACACAGACATGTTCATGTGTGTGATCATCTTACCAGTAGTGAATATTTTCCTGAGTATCAAATAATTTGTTTAGAATATTATAAAACATGGTCAGTGTGTATAAAACAAATATCATTATAAATCAGAGGTGAATATTCTACATGTACATGTATATAGTTTTATTTTACCCTCCACTTGAAAAGTGGTAGGATATACTGTAATCGGTATGTCCGTCTAGCTGTACGTCCATCTGTCTGTACGTCTGTCTGTCTGTTACGCTTTAGGGTACCCATCTCTTATTATCCGCAACTCCTCTTATACCACTGCAATGAGTGAAATTTAATGAACCTTTCACAGAATCTTTATTACATATTGCCATTGTGCACCTCCTACTTTACTTTTTGATTCGACACATATTTTGGGTTTCCCTGCCACAGTAAAACATGGATTTGTCATCAGTTATAACCATATGGGAGGCAGGGGGTATCATTTAGTGAGCTCATTGCTCACAGTACTTCTAGTTAAATTTTGTTTTAACACTAATACATATGTACAAGTGTACATATATATTTTTTACTGTTTGCTATTTGAAAAGATTATTATTATTCACAAAAAAATTGAACTATAGATTATACAGTACCGGTACTTCACAGACGAATGAAAGAGTCTATATAAACAAAAATAACTCAATATTTCCAGTGCATTCTTAACCTAGATCTATTTTGTCAATACATATAGTACAGTTTTGGATAAATATAATAAATTTAAAGTTTAAAAGATAGAAGCTATTAAACAAAACAATGACATCAAAACAAACATGCTGTTTTCCTATTTTCTGCTTATGAACCATGACCATATTTTGCTGATATATAGAATACTATTTAAAAAACTTAGCTACTTTATGCTTGTGCTCACACATTATAAACGTTTGATGCACTTTTTTTTTAATAGAAACAAACTTGCTGTAGTTAAATATTTTAACAACACAATTCTGTAAAATATGTGCCTAATGCCAATAAAGAATTGAAATAATAGGATAAACAATGAATGAAAACTGACAGAAGTGGAAATTTATATTATAAAGATAAATAATGTTCACTTAAAGTATCTCTCAGCACATCATAAAAAGTAAACCTACTGAATGGCACAGATTTTATACAATCTCTATATAGACATTTATATTTCGGGGGGGGGGGGGTTCAGCTGTATCAGCAAGTGATGTTTATATGCTTCAAATTCATTTTTATTAATAAAAATAATTAATTCATTTGTCAGAAAGTCAAACTGTCAAAAGGTATAGTTCGCTTGATTTGATAAGGACCACTGACCACTACCGGTAAAACAACTGTGTATTGTAAGGCAAATAAAATTAAGAAAATATGCATTTGTTAATCTTGATATTTTTGTAATGCTCAGTATATACATAAATTTACCTTCTGTCTTCATTGTTTAAGATGTCTAGCCTTCTTTTCTTCTTCCAGACTGTAAAACTTGGATGAGATCTTTCGCCAGAAAATGTTCATTGCTGTTTACTAAATACACATTGTACCTCCAAACGTTAGAGAGTAGTTCAAGGGAAGTAATTAGGAAGCAAAAAATGCTTCAAAATGTAGAAAAAAGTCATCTTTACCATTGAATTCCTGTTACATCTTTGAGTCTCCCACCAATGTTTTACATATTTTGATATAATGAAATATCAGCCTTTCATAATTAATAATTACTAAATTTGTAATCAGTGTGCCTTTTTTGTTTTAAGCCTCCAAAAACTCCACTAAACCAATCACATATCTGATATGTTATAATATGTAAAATGGCCATTTACTATTGAGAGATTAAATTAAAACCACAGATATAATTACTTTAATCTGTAGGATTAAATTTAAATAATGAAAACATATTAAGTTATCCCTTTTCATTTCTGGACACAGTTTTTCTTGATAAGTACACGTTTTTCAAAATTAACGAAATTGAGGATTTTGCACCCCGTTTCTATGGCAACCAAGGGTCTATTTCATAAACCCACTTTAGATTTTACAATTAATGGCATAGCTATTTAAAATTATTATAAAAAGATCAAAATGGTTTTCTATGTGTGGCCAACTAATTTTGATAATTACAGAGAACTGATATTAAATAGCCAGTTCCAAATTTTTGACCAGTTCCGGATGATTATTAATTTAGGAGCTGATAATTTATAAATTCAAAGGTGTAAAAATAAATTGCTACCTATTGTAAGAAGGCTTATTTATAAGTATATGAATTATGCAAAGTTTTGATTTTTTGCCATCAGTTCGGTTTCGTTATCGTACCTGAAAGAGTCGACAAACTTTTACAATGCAAGAAATCTTAATCACTGCGACGTACATGTATAAGTCTGCAGAAAAAAACCCTCTGTAGAAACATCAATTTTTAACATAAGACAACATTCCAGGTATTAAAAGTACATTGTACGTGTGATATGTACTCTAACAAACACTTAAAACTTGCCTAGAATTAATACATGTATTTAGAACACTGAAAGATATCGGAATATTTTTGTGTTGTCTTTTTACTTGTTCAAATACCCATTTTAAACACAAATATACATTCATTCTTTGTTGTTTCCTTCATCATGAACGTAACTTATTATATCCCCGCTTGAAAAGCAGGGTGAAGGGTATATAGTAATGAGATGTTTGTCCATCCATAAGTCCTTCCGTCCGTCTGATACGCTTCTTGGTACCCGGGTTTTCTAATCCAAAACTCCTCTTTGATAGCACTGAATGGAATTTAATGAGGTTTAAAGTATCTAAAGAGGCTTTCTCAGAATCTTTGTTAATCAAATGCTGCCAAAGTACACCTATTTAAATTTTAATTTGGGCTCCCTTGGCATTACATGGATTCTGCCATTCTTTCCAATATTGAAGGGTAAATCCATCTGTTATCTGCAATTCCTTCATACCACGGAATAATATTTTTTAAATTATACTTTCACAGATTCTTTATTACATTGTGCCATTGTACATGTCACCTCTTATTTTACTTTTGATCTAACATTTATTTCGGGTCATAATATTGTCATATAGGAGGTGTGAAGTATCATTATCGTTTTTTTATAACTTAAATAGATCAGGAAACAATACTTTAGACCCTTGGTCGCAATATAGATGGTACTCAAAATAATTTTCAACGGGAAGTTATTACAAACTGCATACAAACTTGCGATTTAAATAGCTATTCTTATATCAATTATGAAAAGAATTTATACTGCCCTATAATATAAATTGCTTAAAATGAACATGAAACTACATATGCTGCCAGATATCCGAATCTTTGGATACGTTTTTCTTTTTACACTTATTGAATCCGACTCTGCACAATATGGTCGATGCGCTGGGTAAGTTGCTATAATATTATTTGTTACATGTGTTGGGAATTTGTATAAAAGAGATGTGTTCAAATTGTTGGACGATCATCATTTTCCCTATTCAGTCGTGTTGTTAAGATATCAGTTTTAAAGCGTTTCAATTCCAAACTGAACGCAGAACGCTGAACTGAACGCAGAATTAAAAAAAAAAACAGAAAGCAAGAGAGGTTGATTCTGAGGTTGTTACAATTTTCGAATTAATGTGAAAAAAAAAAACAGCTGAACTGTATAAGAGGAATCATTTTATTGCAGTGAGATTTCTCGTCTTCCATTCCTAAAACAAGAGATAATAATTAATTTGAACATTTAAGGAAAACACAACGAAAACCATTGCGTTTTATTTTTGTTTAAATACTTTAGTAAATGGTGAAATGGATTTAGAAAAATAACACTTAATTTAGAAATCTCAATACTTTGTTTTACAATTTACTCTATTATCAAAATCAATAGACCTTTGATATGCTGCAGAGGATTTATATACAACGGAGAACAACAGAAGTGTGTATGTAAGTCTTATTTAATGTAATCATTGTCGCTGCTAATAAAATATCGTTTGCAATAAAAATGTACCTCAATGCATGGTTTCTTAAATGGTAACTACGATATGCAACTTGAAATGACTCGCTCTTCATAATAGGTATTTGAAGTTTTGTTAAATGCGCAGGCATTTTGAATTATGGAAGATATAGGATGTTTCTTTCTTAGTATGGTAGATTTATATGTAGATTTATCTCACACGATCTTCTTCAAAATATTGTAATTATCATATCAATTACTTTTTCTGATAGCTTTGCAGTATATATGAAAAATTTTTTTTCCGTGAATGGAAAAAAGAATATATTAAATGAGGAGTTTAAGCGAACAATATAACATTTTGAAAACTTTTTAAAACCAAGTGTAAAATTCCTATACAAACATATATAGATATGAAACATCAACACTATTAAAGCTTCATGTATAATTTTAATATTAGATAAAGAGAAAATTAATTTATGAAAGGTCAAATTTTACACATTTCTGTTCTCAATCATTCTCGAAGATCAAAAATACCAAAATATGTTCAACAATAACCGCACTTGTCACATAACTTGTTGATTAAAGATAAACCTATGACTGATTGATTGATTGTATATTGTTTAACGTCCCACTGGAGAAATTTCCACTCATATGGAGACGCCACCACTTGCCGGTGGAGGGCTACAAATTTTGTCCTATGCTCGGCACTTAGGGCCTTTGAGCAGTGAGGGATCTTTTTCGTGCCAGCATCTACTGCGACACGAGGCCTCGGTTTATACGGTCTCATCCGAAGGACCGGTCTCCACGTCCCGCAGTGGAATTCGAACCCGCGAGGATTGACTCCTTACTTCGCGACTCTAGAGCAGACGCTCTAACCAATGTGCCATGCGGGAGACGACTAACCTATGAAGAAATTATGTTAAGTACGTATATTGCATTACGCAAAGTTAATTGAAATTTCATCTGATGTTAAGCTTGTGTATATCCAATGTTTGGGAGAATATGTGAAGAAACCTGCAATTGTACAAAGGAGTATTGTAATCCACTCTGGGGATGTATTCTTAATGACAAGAAAGTTAAGACAGGTAAGAAACTGAAAGCATGATAGTTTTTATCTTAAATCATTAACAATTGCAACACATCAATGCAGATCTGAGATTTAGAAGAATCATATATGTTGAATGTTTTTGCCGAGATGGCTTTCCTTATAAATAGACATAGTTTGCTTTATTGTGGGGCCCGTTGTAGGCATTATTTGTTAGACAATTGACTGATTTTGTGTTGACTTAACGTTGTTTATTCCAGTCAATCAAGTTCTATTACGATTGTTTCAACAAAGGATTATCACTGTTTCGAATAAGGCCCGAATAAAACGAAAGGCAGTTTAAGTTGGAAAAAAAAACTGTAATTGTTACAATGTATAGCAGCAACGATTAAGCAAATTGTAAAAGTTATAATTTGTTCTTTCATTCAGAATTTTCTTACTTATCGAAATATTAAACAATTTTAAGATTAAATTCCAATCTAATTTTTTTTATTACGTTTATGATATAACTTCTTTTTATCGGGACAAAAAAATAACAAAATTCAATTTTGTGATTTATTGTTTTAATTTGATGAACAAATATATTTACGAAATAAAGTTTGTATTATTGCAAATGTTGCAGGATAAACTCTGAGGACGGCATTTATTTTAGAACAATATTTTATGTTTAAGAAGGTTATCCTGCATCGTTCTTAAAAACGTTTCGATTGAACTAACAGCTCTTATATACAAGTGATCGTTTCCTCTACAGGGAAACGAATTGGGTCACATTGCCGCGATAAGGATTTTCCATTAAACATCAAAGGGTCATTTTCTTCTCAAATCTTTATTGTTTCTAAGTAACACTTTAGAAAAAAAAATGAAAAAAATAGATGTAGAAGACTTGCTTTTCTACTTTTTTTGAAATTGTAAAGGGGATCAAAAATATTTCTTGTAAAAAAAATCAAAATTTGACATTTTTTTGAATTCAATTAGTATGATTCTTTTTTGAAGGATGAATGATTGTAGATATGTTCTGTATATATTTCTTAAACCTTTTCCTAGTCGCTGTGTCTTTGTTAACGTTAACTATTTATTTACATTATGTATAATAAGGATAGAAAAAAGGAGACTAAATAACAAATAAAGGAAAAAGAATCAATTTAAATTAAGTGATAAAATCTGTTTTCATTTTTCTCAGAAAAAGAAGACAGGGCCTCAACTAACAACATGGATCTCTCTATGATGACATCACATGAAACAACCAAAACACATGGAGCAATCACAAGAACAACAGAATTGTACAAAAGTAATTGGAAAAGTCTTAAAAGAGATTTGAAAGATAGATATATTGTTAAACATGGTGTTGGTAGTTTCCTAGTTATTGAATGCTTAGCATCTACGTCTACATCACATATATCTCTTAGCCTCTGATTAATAAAGACGATAAATTTCAAATACATTCAAATAGTAGTAGCCCTATAAAATATCAACGGTTGCAGACATAATAATGAGATGAAAATAAAACGCAAAATAACTATAAATGTATTTGTGCAGATTTCCTCCAAAGAAAAGGCAAATGATGTTCCCTAGTAGTGATCTTTTGTAGGCTCCAGGCCAAATTCCCTTGGAAGTCATGTTGACTTGCTATTGGTCCAACATTTCTGACTCTATTTCTCTGCATTAAATTGGCTCGATATCAAACAAGCTATGCTGTATAAATGTCCAAAATTAAAAAAAAATCATCAAACATAAAAAAAAACTGGACTATATAACGACTGCATCATATAAATTATATTGTTGGCTTCACCTTGCAGAAGCAAAAACTAAAGACCACAGATATGCTTATATAATTCATGAATTTTTTTAAAATTTACATTATTACTTATTTTCGTGGTAAATTATTGACGATTAAGATGATGAAACAAAACTATCAGCAGTCTCGTTTACAGTCATCATTTTGTAGGTTCTATGGTCGATACAATGACATTGTCAGCAAATACAATTTATCATTGAGTCAAATTCTGACTGAAGTTTTTCATATTAATTGTTAGTCCATTATTTATTCACTAAATTGACGTCAGATTTTTCCGCTATTTCTCGATCCTGATATGGAGCACGCCACGGTGTCGGCTCACTTCTCCATGGCACTGGATCTCATCTGATGTTTTGGAGTTCTGCATTTAATATTTGCTCTGCTCCTAGTTGTATTGTTTTAGGGACTTATTGAATACCATTTGTTATTTCAATATGTTTCATTTTTAAGTTGATGATTGCAATATTGAAAAAATATCTATCATTCCCTTTCAATGTTCATAATATGACTTTAACAGCACAAGATCTCGGAGGGAATGATGATTGAAAAATTCAATTATTCTAAAAAATAGTGGGTGATAAAACATCAATTTATGAGGCAAACTAATCGTAAATCAGATAACCTTTCAATTTTGAACTCCGACATAGAAAGACAAACAATAAAATTTATTCTGGGTTATATTAAATTATAACCGGAAAATATTATATCATTAAACTTACTGATAACATAATAACATCAGGAAATACTATTAATTCGGACTATTTGCAGCAATTCATTTTGTACTGAAACAAGTTCAACCAGGAAGACGTAACACAAACTTGGTTTTAAAATTAACAATATCTGAATAGACGTTAAATACTGCATGAGAAGTTGACGAAGCGGGCTTCAAATTTTAGCAGGTTTGGCACAGACAACGATGCGCTAATCCATGATTACCGTTAAAAAATGGAAGCGATATGATGTGTTTCATTTACTTAAACTTCGATTTGTCATATTATTAGGCCTCGAACACTGAGGTCGATTTCATGGTTATGTATTTAAACAGGCAAAAGGCATCTATAGATGTATGTAAATATTTATCCATGTTTAATGTGATTTTGTTTTGCAAAATCACTTTTGAGCATTGATTACATGTACACATTTTTTTTTACCTTTTTTGACTAGAAAACGCTAATTAATTACCTAGAATTAATAGAAATAGTTTTTTTAAATGCTCAACAATCAAACTACTACCTGAGCTTTTTTTTCAGACAGGTGGGCACGCTTATTGAACAGCATTAATGTAATACGATGTTTAAAAATTATTAAGATATCAAAAATATACTTAAACACTTAGACAGTATTATTGTTTTTTAATTTATTTTTAGCGCTATATGTGTAGCGCTTATTCAGGACTACGCCAAACACTCCATATTATAGTCAGTGCATCATTAATTTTATCTCGCACAATTTTGAGAAATAGGCCTAATTAAATCATGAATTTTTTAACACAAGCCCCACCCAACCCATCCCAAAGAAAAATTAAAATTGTAAAAGATTACATCATGACCATGATCAACTTTTGCAGTCTTGGCAATGCCATATGGGTCTCTGGTATTTACTTGACCATGTTGACATATATGTAACAAAGAAATATTTTTTTTAAATTGACAAACTATACAAAATTTTAATTATTAGCAGTTAAAATCAGCAGCTATATATGCTTTGAAATTTTCTACTTTCGTTTTCAAAAAACGATCTTTTTGGATTCCTATTTTATTGTTTGATTAGGGCCTATCATTTTGTTTACTTTAATTTTTGTTTTTAAAACAATGACTATACATTAAGCCCTTAATTTATGTGTTTCAGTGCGGATACCCCTTCAAACTGAAAAGATTAATCCCCTAAATGCTCCAGGCTATAAGCTACCTGTACCTGTACGTACACAGCAACCTGTGCGTTGAAGCGAGAAGTGATTTCCTGCATGCTAAATTAAATAAACAATGAGACTTATCTGTGTGCATTGAATAAACAACTATGATATTCTTATCCCGATTGACAAAATTCGGCGAAACTGAAAATCTGAATTTTTTTCAAATCGGGAAATTGGGACATTTTTTTCTCTCCCGATCGGGAAGGCGGGATGAATGGTTAAAATCGGGAGAATCCCGCCAAAATCGGGAAAGTTGGCAAGTATGACTATTTTTTTTTGTCTTTCATTTGTTTCTCAACAATGTAAGAAAACACCTTTGTCATTTTGTAAGAATTCCATCAAAATAAACAAAATAGTAGTTTTGATTCTACCTGCCTATCTCTCTCATCTGTTTTCATTTTTCTTTGTTTTAAATTTATTGTGCTGAAGGAATTTTTGTATCAGTCAAATTATACAGCGATAGGATATACGATGAAAAACCAATGCGTTTGTTGATAAAAATGGCGTGGTTGCCGGTCGGACACCTATAGTAATCAGACGGTGATTGGGGCGATTTGCTGAATCAATGGGGGTCATCGGTAGAGAATAATTAATGTAGTTAATATAAAAGTCAGCGATGTCTCAACCGATGCCCCACATTGCTCCTCATCAGCAACGCATCATTAACACATCTTTCAAGGATTGGCCGATGTATGGCCGATCATCGTTAAGTGCCCTTTGAATCTGAGGTCATCGAGGGGTTGAGTGGTGGTAAGCAGGCATCGGCCGATCTTCGATCGATGTACGACCAAATATTGGACAATAGTCGACCGTTGTACGGACGATGTTCATCAATGTATAAGCGATGTGATATACATCGGCCGATTACCCTGGAACATTGTTCTATGATTAGCAATGCCACGCTAGGCCTTTGTAAGTCCTACCAGCAACCACGCCATTTTTATCAAAAAACGCATTGGTATTCCATTGCATACCCCGTCGCTGGATAACGTGACTGATACTTTAAGGATTACTAGGCCGATGTGGACCGATGTAAAGGCATAACATCACTCGCATCACAAATTATATATATGTACTACCGGTCTACGGCCACCTGCCGGAAAATGAGACTAAGGCATAATTTAAAAATTAGAGAGAATGGACAATTTTTCCACCCTCAATATAGTATTAATCACCAAGAAAGCTTTATGAAATATTCAGAACACTTCCAGATAATATTGCATTGATTTTTTTAACGAAGACATACTATTAAATGTATATAAAGAGCAACAGTTTTATTAATTTGACATTTACTTTCAACAGACGTTTGATCTGCTGAGGAGGATTTAAATACAACAAAGAACATAAGAACTATCAATGTTGACTTAATTACAAGAAATTTAAATCATTGACTGTCATTTGAAATAACATCTCAGATGCAATAGTCTCATTCTGCTTGTTACGTTGCTTTAAAAAATAGAGATAAAACAGACTGTGATGTCCTAACACACAAGTACTCCACACGACTGAAGCAGATCATGCCTCTTCCCTCAGACGTCTGACTTTACATACATCTAAATGGTTGTTTGTTATACTTCGCTTGAAATGCGAGAGGGTATATAGTAATCGTAATGTCTGTCAGTCCGTCTGTACGATCGTCCATTTGTTCGGACCGTCCGTCCGTCTGTTACGCTTTGGGGGTACCCTTCTTTTATTCACAACTCCTGAAATACCACTGAATGAAATTTAATGTAGACTTACAAGAATATCTATTTAATATTGCCATTGTGCATCTCTTAGTTTACTTTTTGATCATACACATTTTGGGTTTCCAATAGCAAAATATGGAAACGGCCATTATGCTTATATGGGAAACGTGGGTATCATTTAGTGAGCTGATTGCTTGCAATACCTCTACCGTGTCTACGTTGTGCTTAATATTCCTCTAGACAGACAATTTTCACTCATCTGGAGACGCCACCACTTGCCGGTGAAGAGCTGCACATTTTTACCTATGCATACGTACTCGGCACTGAGGACATTTGAGCAGTGATATATATTTTTCTTGTCAGCATCTACTGCAATAATGGACCTCGGTTTATACTGTCTCATTCAAAGTACTTCTACATGTATCTACGTCCCTCAGTTTTAATTAAACAGGCGATGTAAAGGATTCTAAAAATCCTTACTCTAAGACTCTAGAGCAGACGCTTAACAGTGCGCCAATGAAGTGGGCAAATCACTTAATATGTAACAACTGTGATATCACGTTTTCAAAGGAAGATATTTCCTTTATTTGGATTTATTATTTTTTTCAAATAAGCATAATTATAACAACGAGTTCATGTCCCAAACAAAACTGAATTGAGGAATGTCCTGAAGAATTCGAGCATTCAAAGACTCACCTATCGTGTTTTACAGATTATCGAACATTTTTTTTTTTAAGGTTTGAGATATCGTTCAAAATTTTTCTTTATCTTTTAAGATTGGTTTGCAGTCTATAGGAACTTTAAAAAAAGGATGAAAAAAATAAAGAAAAAAAGAAAATTTCTTGTCAGGATGTTAAACAAAAAAAAAACAAAAATTTACTATTAACATCCGTTAAATTTGACAAAGTCGTTAAAAAAGTTTGCATTATATGTTTAAAATACAAAATTAAAAAATTACATTTTAGCACAAAATTTCCAAAAGTGAGAGCGAATAACAGATAAGTTCACGCACGTCTCATCTTTGACATCTCCTCCCACTTTCATAAAAGAACCAATAAAACATGTTTTTAGACTGTAGTAAAGTTAGGGAAAAGCTCAATGACATTAATTAATAACACAGGAAACAATTATTATTAAGCTTAAAAGATAAAAAAAAAACAAAACAGAAGTCTATGACCTGGCCATAAATCTGATAACAATTATAGCATAGGTACTGTGAGATGAAGAGAGTGTTTCCAAATTTGAGAAATTGAGAAAGGAATATAAACCAAGAAAAATCTATCCTCATTTTGTCAGACCAATGTCATTTGCTGTTCTATGCCTTTTCTGTGCTTTTCTTTTGCTATTAGGAATCTACTTTCTTAAATGCATGTACATATATAGGTGATAATTTCATATTAAGGACAACTACACCTACAATTGTATAGTTTTCTAATGTTTAAAGAGAATAAAACACTAAAATGTAAAATCTGGTTTCCCGATTAACCAAAAAAAAAAAAATAATAATAATACAACTCAGAACAAAATTTGTAGGGATCGCTTAATACTTTCTTTTGATTGTCGCGGAATGCACACGTGTAAAATCAAATGAAAATTCTACTAAGAGAAAAAAACTTTCACAGATGACTGAATGTCATTATAAGCAGCTGAACGCTTTGACATGTCTGACTGTACTTTTATGTAAAGATAAATCAATAGATAATAATGAATTTTACATGATTTAGCCTGACCGTTTATGTGCGAGATACAAGAAACAATTCTTTATCTTATTACTTCCTCTCATAACAATACCTTACTTTTTTTTTCTCTCAAGGAAATGCAAATTGATATGTTTTTATGAAAATAAAACATAAATGTTAAGCTATAATAATAAAACTGTCATCTGCATGTTCCATAGATTTCAATCCCCACACGAATTTCAAAAATATTGCTTTTGAAAAAAAAACGCAGTGTCGTTGAATAATAACAAATTAATGTTTCATAACATGCATCTCTGAGGAGGTAATAGGACTGGCTCAACAAGGATATGTGCATAAGTAGTACCGGTATTTATTTTCATTCTCTAAAGGGCTGATGAATAAAGGCACATTGAAACAAATATTTTTCATTCGGAGAAATTCTCTACAGCGTAGGAACTTTTTTGTTAAAATAGTGGACATGTCAACAAGGTGAAAAAATGACGCGTTTAAAGAATGAATTGTTGACAGGTCGACAGGTTGACAGTACTCAGTATGCTTGAAATATCAACACGTATTCAGGAAAACAGGTTGACGCGTTTATAGGTCGGCAGGTTGATATGACATGAGTTTTAAGAATGACTGGTTCACGGGTCGACTTGTTCACAGATAGTTTGCTTGAAAAATCAACATGTATCCAAGGAGACGAATCAATATGTTGACAGGTCGACATGTAAACGAATTGACAGGTAGACTGTTTTGTTTTTCATTTTCTTTCCTTTATCTTTTTGAAAGAGGTTACTTGTACTCGGATAACTACATACCAGTATATTTTTTAGAAAAAAGGTGAAACTTTACGACCAAATCCCCCTATTTTTTAGAGTAATTCTATATTTTAGTAGAAGGAAAATATGATTTTCTATTATAAAGCCACACAGTGATCATGCATATTTAACATAATTTATTAACTTTACAGACAAATCATATAAATGATTTTTTAAAATAATATAAGCCATTGAAGTCATCTGATTGACAGTATGAAGTTTTTTCATGGAAAATATTCATATGGTGTCCATTTTCGCATTCATTCATTTTTTGATACATGTAACTTGAAATTATTAAAGCAAAAAAGACCACCTTATACCTCATTGAAAATAAAGGTTATATTGCAGATGGATGCAAAAAGAGGAATTAAAGCTACATCTACGTTTAGCTCAAAATACTCAATTAATTTGCAAGTGTATGAGCATTATGTACTTGAAATTTGATAATAATCTGAAGTAATTGACGAAAACACCAGATTTCTTTGGATTGATTGATTGATTATGTGTAACTTAAACTCCTAATCCAGCTTTTTTAACTCGTATAAAAACATCACCTTATACTCTAGAAGGGCTTAACCTAATATTGCCTTTTTTATGCAACGAGGGCCATTGAACGGCAAGGATATTTTTTTTTTCAAACCAACACATACCATTCAAGGTACCTCGTTTTGAATGTCTTATACGTTAGACCAGTAGAAAAAAGTTTCGCATGCTTGGCACAAGATTTTTAAGTACTTATACCTATGTACAAGATTTAAGTTTGACTAACCACTTACCATTTAGAATTACTTATGATAATCAAAAGAATCCGGAAATACAAGAAAATGAATTATTTCCATATAGGATAATACATACTCTTTTCCATAGCAAATTCTATGTCATTTTGAGACCCCAATATCAGCGGAGAGCCGATGAATGATATTAGTAGAGGGCTGATACAAAATGTGATGTGGAAAAGGGTATGTTTATAGGTTTATTACATACTTAGTAATAAAATACACTACACATTAAGTTTAAAAGAAAACAAGAAAATAATCTTGCACGGACTGTTTTTTTCTTCTATTTCAAATGTATGTGGTTTGAAAATAATATTTTGTCAATTAGATTATCTTTACATTCAAAAATGCTAAAAATTAAGAGAATGTTTACCCCCCCCCCCCCCAAAAAAAAAAAAAAAAAAAAAAACAAAAAAAAAAAAAAACAAAAAAAACACGTGTATGATCACAAGTACTGTTATTAAGGTTTAAATTACTAGGAGTGTGAAATTGATTCGTATCAGCCCCGGAAATCTATATCAGCCCTGCAGGGCTGATACAGTTATCGAGACGTCAGACATATCGAATATGCAAAATCCTGTATTTTTTACCAAGTATGAAATATTAAAAGTAGTTGAAACACCTTTTTATATCCAGTGTTATCCATGTTTTCAATTCTAACTTTATTCATAATGCATGATTCATATAATTTAAAAGCATGCTTCTGAAAGTTTTTTAATTAAATGTCATAATTTCTTTTCCATGCTTGATTATTTACATCTTTGTCAGATAACATCAGTTTGATATTTTACATTTAACGCCATTTTATTCAACATTATAAATAGCTTTGTAAATGCATTTCGTCAATGAAATTGTTTGCGCTTGCTTGCAACTAAGCTATTGTGTTAAACTTTCGACTGTTGGAACAAAAATCATAACCCTAATTTTATTCTTGTTAACAAAGTAACAATGTTTGGACTAAAAATTCTCACATTTATTTCTATGGTACATTATGCCGTATTGGTTCAAATTGACAAGGCAATCAACATAAAAGTGACTGCTTCGGGCAAATGTATGACTTCTAGCAAAGTTCTTGATGTTTTCACCATCATTGGACAAAAACTGTGCATTCGAAAATGTTTACAGAATCGCCAGTGCAAGTCTGTGAACTATCGAAAGAAACAGCTCAATTGTGAACTAATTGCAGCAAAACGGGGAGAATCGGGAACGTCTTTAGTTCTGGACTCAGAGTGTGACTACATTGAAATGGAAGATCAGCCACAGGTTAGTACTGTCTCGAGGTTTTTAGAACACTGTTGACTGTGTAATGTTTATCGTTTAATTAAAGACAAAAGATGAAAATATCAGAAACAGTCTCGGCCTATATATCTTTGTGCTAAATTATCAGCAATTTAACAAAAGTTAGTCAATAAGGATGTAGATAAAGGAACAAATGCAATAAAAATCCCTAAAAAAACTATAGGTATTTTTTTTTTATTTTTTAGGTCAATAAGAAAGCATTTTATATCATCTCGTTGTAATTTGAACACGGATCGTAAAGTCTTAGAAGATATTATATTGATTTTAATCTACTCCTAAAATGATAAAAAGTACCATTATTTAAGTATTTTTGTATGAGTATTTTACAATACACTTAATATCAACATAATGTACGCATCTAATGTAATAAAATTTTAATGAATTTTATTTACATTGTATTTTTCAGCCCGATTTTGTATTTTTGCCTTTACCTAATGGGTTCGATGTTCAAACATATGGCACATCACGTATATGTTTTGCATGTAAAAATTTCTTAATTTAAGACACTTGATATATAGACATCAGTATTAAAGAATATTAAATGCAATTTATTTGTTCTCTTGCCTATTTTGAAATACTTATCAGCCTAACTAAATCTCGGGTGAGCTTTTCTGACCAATAGATCTCTAACATCTCTCGTCTGTGTGTCTCCTTTAATCTTTTGTCCATTTTCAACTTTACGAAAAGCAAGAACCGGGTAGCTTCAACAGAATTAGTCACACAGCATCCTTTGGTGAAGAATTGAAGATGTTTATGGGACTAATTGTGTCTTTTTTTTAAAGTTAGGGACATTTTTGGGGAAAAAATCAAACCCCTCTTTGAAATATTTCAAAATTTTCTCCAGATTCAAGCAAGAGGTCAACGTTATGATCACTGAACCTAATGTATCATTGGTCACAATAGGAATCAATGTTGAAAGTAGGAACATAACAACAATGCTTGCTCTACAGTAAGCAGACTCTGATTTTTGTTATAATTAAGCAAGAATCTTTGACTTAAATAAATTTAAGTTTGTTAAAAATTGTGATAAGGAGAATAGATAGAGCTAGTTTACAATAAACGATTTGTCTTATATCAAAATCTATTTAAACAATTGTTTACAAGAATCACAGAGCCTCACAAAATTGTCGTAATGTTCATGCTTTTTAGATTGAGTTTATTGATTTTTCTCTAAACATTCAGAGATCAAATGTTATCTTTGCTAAGAACGCTATTAGAAAAAATAAATCTTTATAGAACAACACGGTCATGCTTTTGTTTAAGTATCTATTAAGTTAAGGTTGAGTTTTCCATATTTTAAGACGCAAGAGTTCTGGATTCTTTTCATAGCGTTCTTTTTATGCAAATAAATAAAAGAAGAATTTCATAAAGTTCAAATGAACTCATGACATTAAATAGGCGAAAGAAAGGTACAAAATGCTGAGACCAATGGCTCTATCCTTTTCATAGGAGCTGGCTGGATCTTGTACGGCATCATCGTGTAAAGTGGACTGTGTGCCTCTAAGTAGCGGAAAACCATTCTGCGTATATCGCAGTAAGTAATAAACAAATAATTTTCTGGTTCTGAAAATTACATCCTATAAAACAATGAAAAGCCTCTTGGAGAACGGAATCATATTTTGTTTAAGTCTAAAGCAAAAATTTATTATTTCGACTGAAGGTAAAATGTTTTTCAGTAAAACTAAGTTTGATTAATAAATCTTTTCAAATATTAAAATGTTTTGCTTGACGTGATAAAATGAAAAAAAAATATACACGCATGACGTAGTAAAACAAAATAACAGAGTAATTGCAGATATTTAATAGCTTCCCATTTCTTGTTCAGAAATTAAATAAATAAGTTAAGGATTATACGTCTATTCGCATTTGAAAATGTCTGTCCAAACATGTATTTTTTAATTCTTTGTGTAAAATCATTTAAAGTGTAAAAACCAAAACAGTTTTAAAGAAAATATGAATTTAAATAATATATATACTTTGTTGAAAATTAATAACAATATGTATAGGTACGTACATCTTTAAAAGAAAAGAATTATTTGCAAAATTTCAGTTTTATTTGCCTCAATTTGTATAAAAAATGTCTGTGCATAGGGTAATGTATAAAAGTTTAATGAATGGCCAAGAAGTGAAAATGAAAGACATTTCCTCTAGGTGGTATGGAACAAAATGGAATTAAAATGTCAACAATATCAACCCAATTAACAACAATATAAAGGATTATCAACTCTTGGCATAGTGGGGTTAAATTTCTTTATATAAACATATTTATTCTTTTCCAATGTTCCATTTATGCTATTATGTTGCAGAATGTCCTACATCATGGCAAATAAACGGGGAGAAGAAATATTGTTTTGTGAACAATCCTCTTAAGTGGCAGGCTGCCAAGGTATGTCTTTTAAGGTGGCAGGAGATTTGTGATCTTCCGTTGGATATCTAAAACCCACATAGAAGTTTAGAGCTCTTCATTAGTTTATAATAAAAATGATTATTCAATCTGTATAGTGCCATGTTCTTTTTACGATTATTTAAAACTACTACAGTAATCATACTTAATCATATGCCTGTGAAGGCTGTGAAGAGCTTCAACGTGAGAACTTATGTTTCGGAACTCTGATCATTGTTAAGTAAGATATTGATCATGTCAACGCCTGCAGTGACAATGGTTACGGTCTCAACTAATAGACCAACAACTTCAAAGAACCAAGCGTTTGGCAACGTTTCATATAGTAAACATAATGCTAGTTTAAAATCTACAGTAACTACAAAATGCATTCTACAAACCTTAAAAGGGTCAAAGACGCGTCAACATTCGCCCAAGGAAGTAAGACATAACGAAAAGGTTATTTTTCAATGTGTTTTTTCTTTTGTTTTTCTGTCATTGGAAACAAAGAAAACGATGAACAGAACTAGATTCAGGCTTCTCCAGATTGGTTTTGCATTTCTTGTCTTAATAAAAAAGCTTCATTTCTGTGCAGTTTTGTGCCATACATATTTACCGCGGAGTATAATTGCAACCACTTATAAACATTCTTGAAATACATAGGGATGGCTTCTGAACAAAACAGAAAAAGGTCTAAATTCAATTCCATGTCAAACAATTTGCGATGTCTGATTCAAAATGGTGCATTTCATAAGAACAAAATGTTTCTTTTCTTTCATGATTAAATTTCATGTCGTACAGAAAAACTGTGCTTTTAACGAGAACATTTTTTGTTATCTATTGGTGCCAGATGTTCTGAATTTCTCTTAACCAGTTAAACATTCTAACGTTCTCCGCAAAAAATAAAATAGTAAAGGTATAGAAATCAAATTGACAAATCATTATTTCACTGGGTGACACTTAAATAAGGTGTCATTTAAATACAGAAAAAATACTTATCCATTTTATTATAGCAACCTATTTTGCCTGTATTTTTATTTAAGTCATTTGCACTAATTGATACAATTAAATTAATGTAATCGTAAGATCGTTTGTATTGAGGTCAAGCATCAAATTGCAAATTTGAAAACCTGATTTATACAATATTGCAACGACCTTCATTTAAAATAATGTCTATAAATTCAACATTTTTTTTTCATAAATTAGAATTATGTACAAACTTTTAAGTAAATATAAATGTTCCCTTTATTTTATTTCCTTAGGATAGCTGCATTTGGATGGATGCATATCTTCTGGAAATAGAAAGTCAGGCTGAACAGATCTGGATTCAGAACAAAAGTAAGTTTTTTTGAGTTTTCTGTTTGTGGTTTAAGGGCTGAAAAATTGTCCAATAATGTACAGTAAAGACCAAACCCAACCTGACACAAAGCAGTCCTAAAGCAGTCCTGAGGACTGCTTACTGGCCCCACAACGGCACAACGGCCCCAGAGCAGCCCCACAGCAGACCCAGAGCAGTCTTATTAGTCCCAGCGGTCCTAGAAAGCAGTCCCAGAAAGCAGTCCCATTGGGCGGGGTTTATTAATTCAATGGGTGGAGCTAACTCAGAAATGAGATTTCCAATAAACAATGGAACTATAAAAGGCAGATGAAATTTTTTCTGAGCAGTATGCCAGGAATCCTTACTATTCGAAGGTCATAAAAATTATACATGTATGAACAGTACGCGCATAGAAACAATTTGAAATATTATTTATTGTAGGAAAAAAGCTTTCACGCCTACATAAATAAATTACACTGAACATTAATATTGAATCACAATTTATCTGGGGGGAGGGGGGTTGTGGTTGATACTGGTTACCAAATTTATTAATGTTTTTATGCAAAAAAATGAATTAATTATATTCCACCAGAATTAGTTTTTAATAAATCTTATATTTGTAGATCATGGCCGATTTCCATACTATCGGGATACTCTAAAGCATTAACTAAAGGCTTTTAAAAATGCTTTGTTAATTTTGCCAAGTAATATTTTTCAGTCATGTTTTTTTACTGACATGTCAATTTGAATTATCTTAAGTTTCCTTAGCTCTATAATAAGTGTTTTATTTGTAAATATATGAGTCTACATTTGTAAATAACCAGAATAGAACCCTCAGAGTATGTTCAAAATAAATATCCTGAAAAAAAATTATACACATTTCGTCAGTCTTTTTTTTACATAATATTTTTACACAGGTTAAAATTAGGGTCATTGTTAATTGAGGAACTTGTTCAATGACGTGTAAAGGCCGGTATACACGCTAAGATTTGTATTATAAGATTTGTATTATAATACAAAATCTTACTGTGTACACTCATAATACAAAGTATATTAAGGTTTTTCGAATCTTAGATTAAATAATAAAATAGACCTACATGTAGATAATTTTTCTTATGAGTATCTAGCTTATTTAAGGGATAAAAATCTCCTGCTGACTTATCTAACAACTTCTTTTTTTTTAAATTGTTCTAAACTACATTTGTGTGGATATACAGTTCCCTAAAACTATCAATTAACTATAATACATGTAATCACTAACCATTAAAAGATTGTAAAAACCCTTGCTTCTTTAATAGTTAAACTTCTCTGCTGCAAGTAAACAAAACAACAGACCTAGGGAGTCTGCAAATTCAGAATACACAAGGGGCGGGGCTATCATGTCACTCAGAACCTTTTTTTACACATGAGTAAACAAAGCAGTCCCAGAAAGCAGTCATAGGGACACCTGGGACTGCTGGGTCTGCTTCCTAAAGCAGTCCAAGAGCAGTCCCATAGCGGTCTCAGAGCGGTCCCAAAGGGACTGCTTTCTGGGACTGATTTGGTATCAGGTTGAGTCTGGTCGGTACTGTATTTTACGACAAAAGTATGAAGATTATTATAGATACTTTTCTACTTTAAAAACCTTATTTTTGGCACAAAAGTTAAAAGCCAGTATGACCTTATGGCAATTCAACACTGCTTGTATGGATATATATAGATGTTATTTAATTATATACCGCAGGGAATTTAGCCATTCGTCGGACTGAGTATATAAATCTTGGATCAGTCGATTTGAGTATTTGTAAACCGTGTAATGTAAATTGAGTAAAAAGTAAGTTAACAGAGAAAGAAGAAAAAGAAAAAAAGTAAATAAAATTTTATATAAGTACGGTGTACCAACTTAAATTGGTTGATGATGTAATTCATACGAAGGACCTTTCTCCACAGTGGGATTGAAACCCTCGACTTAAGGATAAACTCCTTACCTCGCGACTCTAAAGAGTGGACGTTTTTACCACTGTGTCACGCGGGCGACCCATAGGAGGATGAAAATACCTTGAGAATATATTTTTTTCACACAACATGAACTCGGTTGATATACGCAAGTGAGTTAAGGCTAAATATGGATATTTCTATGCAAATGAGCTAATAAAAATTCATAAGTTGTATATTTTATGTACAGAGAAAGTTCAAATTGATTTTCTTATACATACTTAGTACCCACAGTTTGTTAATGCAAGTGTACATTATGACGTCATATTATGACGTCATTGTTCTCTCCCATTCAAGGTAATAAATCACATCAACAAAATCACGTCGGCGCAAGGGCATATCCTATCTACTTTAAAATAAACAATGTATAATATTACGGAGAAAATACTTAAAAGTAATAAAATTGCTGCACAAATCCTATGCACTTCCTCAATTGATAAAAAATTTAGGAAACTTGCACTGGACTGTGAATTTTTACCCTGTTTAAACTTAAAACTGCACAAATAGTAACAAAACAATTGCAGTGCCGACATTTGTGCAGCAGTATCTTAAATCCTTGGAATATCCTGCGTCTTTTTATACCTTTTTTCTGTAAAACAAAGTAAGGTATGCCCTTGCGCCGAATCGATTTTGTTGATGTCTCTCTTAAACTTGTGTAGTAGAGATCGATGACGTCATAATATGACGTCATAATGTGTACTGGGTATCGCATGTCGTTGGTACCAAGAATGTATTAGAAAACAAGTCTTAACATTTTCTGTGCAGTAGGTAGAGCAATTTTGGAATTTAATTAAATATTTTGCATAGAAACCTCCATACCTAGCCTTAACTTACTTGCGTACAAGTATTTGGATATTTTGCACGCTATTATTTTTGTTTTTCTGTATATTTTGGCAGGGGACGTTCTATTTAAACCTCAGATAATTTTTATGTCTCCATTTCATTTAAGTAACCAGTGGAATGGAGAACTTTAACGGTCTGACTATGAATTATTTTTAATGCGTGAAAAAATCCAAGTCATGGACTACTAGTTGTATTTAAAATTTCAAGACGATTGTTCAACCATTTCTTATATGTATTTTTAACCATTTACCGAATATTAACATATCTAACTATTTTCCTTATCTGTCAACAAAGCACATAAATTTAACTCGATATATTATAAAATTTTAGCCTCGGGAGATAGATGGTGGTGGATCGGGGGAACTTACGAGGAGTCAGAGGGCACGTTCATCTGGGAACATTCTAAAACAACATTGAATTACACAAACTGGCTGAAAGATGAACCTAATAACGGGGGTACAGGTGAAAATTGCGTAGAAATGCTTCCTGAAGGTGTTTGGAATGACAAAAATTGTGTTTATTCTCTTTCCTATATTTGTGAAAAAAAGATTAAATAATAAGAGTTTTTTCAATTAATGTTATACATGTATCAATGGCGCATTAAATGACATTTCTGGTTTAAGAAAGATGTTCTATTTCTAAAGAAGAAGGATATGGAGATATTGATCTGAAAGTCCATAAAACAATACAAAGTTAAAACAGAGCAAACAGGGACCTCCGAAACATCAGAGGTTGGATCAGGTGCCATGGAGGAGTGAGCATCCCCTGCCGACCGGTCACACCCGCCGTGTGCTCCTTGTCATGATCAGGAAATAACGGAAAAAATCCGTCGTCAATTCAGTGTAAAAATAATGGACTTACAATTAGTATGAAAAAAGTCAGTCAGCATCTAACTCAATGATAAATTGTATTTGCTGATAAGGTCATTGTATCGACCACAGAACTTACGAAATGATGACTTTAAATAAGACTGTTGATATTATTGTTTCATCAACTTGCTTGTCAATAATTTACCTCGTTTTAGAAATTGTTTATACGTAGAGCATGCTCTTGCATAATAAATCAACTGAGATATATGTACTCCGTTTGCAGGTGATGAAGGTATATTGCTGCATAAGTAAGGGAAGTTTACGATAGAAAAGTTAATACCATCTTAATGATACTTTTTGAAATAAAAAGAGATACCATTTTATATCTCGTGACAAAAAAAGATCCTATCTTTTCTAATGAAGTTCTGTACTTGTACGATGATTAATATTGCTTGAAAAGTCAGCAGACTTTTTGAAATGAGCAACTTATCATACGTAAAAATATCTGTTCTGTTGTTGTGTGAAACCTTATTTCTTTGTAATTTTTAAGACGTTGTATAATACACTTTTGAAATCTACACGTTTTAAATTCGTAACCTTGAAACAAATTTTACACGCTTTCAGTCAAAAATATGCCGTCATAAGGTTCTCCCTCCCCTTATACATTTTACACAGCATAGCCCGATAACAATGTCCCCATTTTAAACATTTCGCTATCACATGAAATCTATTACGCTACATTGTAACAATTTTTAATCGCTTCATGTTGTTTCTTCAATGTTATATTTTGTTTTCAATGTTTAACCTTGCTTTCACAATATCTAGCTTACTAGATAGGCATGTACATGCTCATGGTTTGATCATTTTTAACACAAAGGACGGCATCTAAAAGACATATGTACATTTAAGTTAATGATATAAAGATTTCAAAAGCTAAGTTAAAAGGCGGCGGTTTTAAAATTATGTTGACTTTGTTAAAGACAACCTTATTGGCGAACGTAATTTTAAAATAGATTGTGTTTGCAGATATACTTCATTAATTGTTGTGTTTTTGATTTATACTATAATTTTAATTGTAGACTTGCTAACTCCCATGTTGATGTTCAATGTTAGTCTT
Organism: Saccostrea cuccullata; assembly: GCF_032062105.1. Classification (NCBI taxonomy): domain Eukaryota; kingdom Metazoa; phylum Mollusca; class Bivalvia; order Ostreida; family Ostreidae; genus Saccostrea; species Saccostrea cuccullata. Next base: position 162,066 of record NW_026924719.1, read on the forward strand.
CTGTCGGAATTTCTGTTGGTATAAATTGCACCCTAATATAAGTTAACGTATTTTTTGTATTAATATGAAGCAGAACCCTTTCAAAGTTACATGTACATAAAGTAAAGGAGCAAATGTTTATGATTTCAACTCGTCATTAAAGTATATACGACGTTTATAATGTCAATAAACGATAGGAACTTTGCTTATTTGTCGACTGGGTATATTTCAGTATTTTTCTTATAAATATGCTTTGAAGCCAATAAAGCGAACACACACACACACACCGATTTCACATCAGGAAAAAATGGTAAGTTCTTTTTATTTATACTTTTGATGTGTGTCAATTTTTTTAAAGTTCTATTTGATACCACTACACAGTCACTTTTATTTAAATATTCAGTTTATTATCATGCTTTTACAAACGTCTTTGTGTAATTAGAAGAGAGGGGAATTTTCATCAAAGAATGGTTGAGAGGGGTTTAAGTAAAGATCTTAGAGTTAACAGTGGCTCAGTCGGTAATGCGTTCGCTCCGTGATCGGGAGGTTGTGAGTTTGAATCTCGGCCGCGACTTATCTAGTCGTTAAAATGGGTAGCAACTGTTCCTTTGCCATGCACTCAGCACTTTGAAGTGAAAGTTGCGGGTCCTTCAGATGAGACCTTAAAAACCAAGGCCTCTTGTCAGCGGAAGGCGTTGGCACGATGAAGATCCCTCACTGCTCAATGGCCGAGTAAAGGTCAAATTTTTAAGCCCTTTACCGGCATACGGTGACGTCTACATATGAGTGGAAAATTCTCGAGGGGGACGTTAAACATTATACAATCAATCAATCAATTAGAGATCTTTGTCGGCTTATCATAATGGTCGAATATCGCCTGGAAAGAGGGTAGATTACTGCGGATTAATGCGATTTCTTTCGTTTTAGGAACGAAATACAGTGTAGACAGAAATCGATTTCTAGTTGGTAACAGTACTGAATGGATTATTCCGGATATTGAAAGTTTTCAATTGAATACCTAGCCTGTTCAGGTAGTCAGAGTTGTGAGTTAAAGCCAGGTTAGGACGACACGTAGAGCTGTAAACGTTAAATTTTATGAATCCAATTTATATGTACATTTCGTATCTTAATAATATATGATTTATTGATACTATGTACATTAAAGATGTTGCGCGACGTTGCTAGTCCATTAAGTGCGTTGTGTTATTTATTAATACTAAGAGCAAGAGCCACATTCGGCCTTATTTGGCCCTGAGAATTTCTGAAAAATCAGAACTGCTCAGTTTAGGTTGCAAATGCAGTATTTATCACTTGGAGTGTTGGTGACAACGTATCTATTAATTGTGACGTAATTTTACATCTAGTCAATGCATTATGACGTCATAAAATGCGTCATTTTCCTCGTATCCTGTAAATCCTTTAAAAATGACCTAAAGTTGAAGCATTTTTTCAAAATTTCATATAGAGCACAACCTCTGATCCAAAATATACAAATGCATCATGAAAGCTCTGTTTCTGAAGATCAAAAAACATGTTTTATTTTTTTAAATCGTGAGGTGTGCTCATATTTTAATTCTTTGCTGAAGGTAGTCAAATACCTGTATTTTCTGCAAAGTTCAAGACCATTGCAATTTCTCAAAGCCTGCTTTCCAATGTGGGGATTCTCAAAACAAAATTTTGTTATAGAAAACGAAAGCACTAAGTGTCTACTTCATTTAAATATATGAAATGGGAAAGAGGGTGATAGTTTATTAATTGATATAAATACAGGGCCATTAAATGCATAAGATGGCTCTTGCTCTTTGATATCGGGGATAAATTGGTTTTGAAGGAGAAAATAAAATGAAAAAGAAAAATGAAGGACATTCGTTAATACATAAAAACAAATCACTTTCAACATGCTTTATTATTAATGACAATACTTGCAACACTTGCTTTTTTTATTAATGATCCCAAGCATTCTCTCAAGGAAACGAACAATGTATGTATCCGTTAAAACGTTATTTTTTTAAACTGGCATCTTTATGTCTTATCAATTTTAAGTCATACGAAAACTTCAAAACAATTGATTTGTTAAGTTAGCGGGTAATATATTCTTTTATTGTATTGGCCATGTAAAATAATTAACAGCTTACTTTTGTGGATTCTTTCTATTAAGGTTTAACAATTAGATATTTGCTCCCTGGCTTTTTGTTAGTCATTTCTTTTTAAAAATAATAATAATAATAATAATGCAACTCTATTATGATCATAACATTGCCATTGTGATAAAGCCACATAGTGAACATATGTAAGTTCGGGCACAGGCATAGAACTGAGCAATTTTACTGATTTTAAAACAATTATGCTACTTCTTAAGAAAAACGTATGGTTCTACGAAGTCTTTTATGGCATACAATGCATTTTATTCATTTTTAAGATTAAATGAAAAAATTAACATATCCTGAAACCAAATAGGCTTTTAAGCATGATCTTACATTCCATTTCTTATTTACTCATCCTCTACATGTGAGGAACTAGAGGGGATCGAAGGAAACCTGTCGAATAAGCGGATTTATGTACTACAGATTTAGTGGCGAAGTAACTTTTTTTGTAACTTAATTTTAAGTCAGAGACCGCACAAGCAGAGAATTTCTGTATGAATATTTTCTAGTCATTGGTTCGAATCTCTCTCTCTCTCTCTCTCTCTCTCTCTCTCTCTCTCTCTCTCTCTCTCTCTCTGCGTACATTTGTACATGTATTACCGTTACGGCACGTACAAGAAGTATTCATATAGTAAGGGATTTTTTTTAACTACATGTACCAAAAGTCAAGAATATCGTAATTATTTTATGAACCTTTGTACCATTTAGATAAACATAAGCAATATAATGAATCATACATTCGAGTAAACGGAACTATGAGTAATTTTATAGACTTAGAATGCATTTTTCCACAGAATCATTAGTAGTAAATGTGTAAAGTTTATTTATTGACTCAAAATATGTACAAGTGTAAATCCTCTTTTTTCTTGCAAGTATATATTTCCTATGAAAACAAATTTAAAACCTCTTTTCTGTCTAAAACCTAATTAATTATATGTACCTGAATCAGTTTTTGTAGAATCTAGAAATTTATTATCGACTGCGAAGTCATTATCCGGTATCAATTTCGGGAACAGTTACAGTTAGTTAAAGTACCCCAAACCCCCACCCCATCCCACCCCCTACCCCCGGTTGCTGCAACTAAAACTCTATAATAGATACCAGCTTGATTCTAATACATTATACTTTCACCTATAAGACATTCAATATAGAAAATGTAAAAAATAAATATATTTTTTACAAAGCTTTACAGATACATGCCTCCTTCAAAACCCTATAAAGCATTACAGGTTTCTTTTTTAATCAATGCAAGCATTCATAAATATAAAATGTTGTGTTTATCTGTACTTTGACTTACTTTAGGTACATATACGTGTATGTGCACAAAAGACAATGTTTAGGTTTTTGCGCATGTGCAACGCAACGTTGTCAAGGACTTAGCCCAGTCCTGAGACTAAGCGTATCGTTACGACTAGACTAACGCCAATTCGGGAAACGCAAATTACGCCTGACTTTAATTTTGGCTCTAGCCCCGGAAGTACACATAAGTTAAGGCTTAAATTATATCTTTGATATAAGGGGCCCCTGGTTATACTCGAATAATTTGACTAAGAATTAGAGTCATTACTCAATATTAATAGTTGATGCAAAAAAACTAGTAAATAGAGCCCTAAAAGAATTTGTTTTCGTAAAAATATAGAAAATATCTTATAAAAATAAATAGGAAACCAAACGCTTACAGTTCTTCTTAAAATTCGTCAAAGGAAAAATTATTATGGAAATTATCTGAAGAATATACAGAATATATCTTTAATAAAGTGAATACATTTCAAAATGAAACACATTCTTACAGAAGATGATTCATATCTTCATTATACCCCCGCTTGAAAAGCGGAAGGGTATACCGTAATCGGTATGTCCGTCTGTCCGTCCGTCCGTCTGTACGTCCCCTCTAGCTGCACGTCCGTCCGCCCGTCTGTTACGCTTTAGGGTACTCATTTCTTATCCGCAACTCCTCTTATACCACTGAGTGAAATTTAATGAAACTCTTACAGAATCTTTATTACATATTGCCATTGTGCACCTCCTATTTTCCTTTTTAATCTGACTCATATTTTGGGTTTCCCGGCCATGGCAAAACATGGACTTTGTCATCATTTATGTTTAATTGATATTAATTAGTATTGGATAGATACATCTTTGGTAAAAATATAAATCTTATTCTTGGCTGCGCTCTATGTTTTCTGGAAGAAAAACTGCTTGAAAATAAGCAGTTTTATACGAAATATGCTAAAATGGCGGGAAAAAGTTATTTTTATGATGTTATATTTCTAAAATAATGGCATTTTGATCAAAATGAAAATGACCAATAAAGGTCGCATATATAGCTGTACAAATTAAAGCTATATATAAAATACAATTAAGATATTCATTTTAAGGGGCCAATTAAGACACTTACCATATATCGCTCTTTAATACTTGGCTTATAGATCAAATTAGATATTCTTACTTTTTTAAGGCTTTATTGATTTAAAATTACACACTGAAACTGCTTGTTCTTGCTAAAAGCTGTTGTTTTATTCAACCGTTTACATATTTATTTTTTGAAAATCGATCTAAACGAATTACATTGCTGGGGTCCTTTTTCAATTAAAACTAGAGGTACTGTGAGCAATGAGCTCATTAAATGATACCCCTCGCCTCACATATGATTATAAGGGAAAAGTCCATGTTTTGTAATGGCCGGGAAACCCAAAATATGTGTCGAATCTAAAAGTAAAATAGGAGGTGCACAATGGAAATATGTAATAAAGATTCTTTGAAAGTTTCATTAAATTTCACCAAGTCGTATAAGAGGAATTGCGGATAAGAGATTGGTACCCCAAAGCGTAACAGACGGACGGACAGACGGAAATACCGATTACTATATACCCTCCCACTTTTCAAGCAGGGGTATATTGACATTTATATCGTTTCTATAATGTTAGTAATTTAGGTGATTTTATTATACCCCCGCTTGAAATGTAGAAGGGTATATTATATTCAATATTCCGTCCGTCCGTCTGTTACGCTTTGGGGTACCCATCTCTTATCCGCAACTCCTCTCATACCACAGAAAAAATTTAATGAAACTTTCAGAGATTCTTAATTACATATTGCCATTGTGATTATGCACCTCTGACATATATTTTTGATTTTCCAGAGCAAAACATGGACGCTGCCATTTTATTCATATGGGAGGCGGGGGTATCATTTAGTGAGCTCATTGCTCACAGTACCTCTAGTTTTGTTTTGCATTGCATTATACCGAATCTGAACAAACTTGCAACCTTCTAAAAGTAATGTTATCGGGACATTGCGTTAAAACAAGCAGGATCGTAAATGTTTTACCTATTTTCGGAGGGAAACAGTGTGTTCGAGAATGTTTACAGAACGGTAAATGCAAGCCTGTGAACTACCAATAAAAACATCTAAAATGTGAACTTATATCAGCAAAACATGGCGACCCTGGAGTTAGTTTAGTTCGGGTTCAGGTTGTAAGTACATTGAAATGAAAAATCAGCCTCAGGTCAGTAAAGATACTAATTTTTCCAATCACGGACTAGTTGTAGTACTTTTTTTGGGGGGGGGTTGGGGTGGGGTGGGGTGGGGGGGGCGGGTATGGATTAGTCTTTGTTACAAATTATTTGTATGAAAACATTAGAATTGGGGAGCTAAACCTGGAAAGAATTTTAATTGTCCTGTGCATAAATGATTACATGTATGCCTCTTCAAAATTTATATCTCTGTAAATTTGAACTGCTTGTTAACATTTCCAAGCGTTTGTTTTTACGAATTCTTTTACTGTTTTTAGGTCGAAAATAAGGCAATTTGCAATAACGACTTTAAATCATTAGTTACTTTATTACTCTAAAGAAAAGCAAAATTGAACAAATATAGGTTACATTTATGATTCATTAAGTACAAAAAGTCAGTTCTTTCATAGATTCAGTAAAATAAAACAACAAAAGAAAAGGAAAAAAATATACAAAGAAGGGTTAAGCAAACTATGCTTGAATATCTCGGTTGAAAGGTTTAATTACAAAGAAATATGTATAGATAAAGGATAGCAATTTCAAGCTCAAAAGTTCATGTAAAATTACAAAATAGGAGCCGAGCAAAAAAAAAAAAGACCTACATAACATCAGAGATTGTGATCAAGGCATGTACCATGAACAAAATTTGTAAACATCCATTAATTTTATCTAATATAGTATCAAACATGACTTTACGAATTGAAATGTTCAAAAAGGAATCAAACAATAATAATAAAAAATCTATGTAAGGCCGTTGAGACCAGTTCAGAGAAAGAAACATTTTTATTGCGTTTAAATGCAATATTTTTGCAATTAAACAAAAAAATATCATTGCTTTTAGACGCAATATTATTGAGTTTAATCACAAAAAAGTTTTGCGTTTAACAACAATATTTTGCGATTAAACGCAATGTGCTGTGTGTTTAAACGCAATAATATTGCAATTTAAAGCAATAAAAATTATTTCTTTCTCTGACCTGGCCTCATCGGGCTTCCTTACAATTCATTGTAATCAATTAAAATTCTTAAAATTCGAATGTAAGTTGGGGAAATTGAATAAAGATTTTGTTTACAGGAGTTGACTAAATCCTGTAAGGCAACCTCTTGTATGGGACAGTGCTTTATTTTGACTAGTGGAAAACCATTCTGTACACAAGGATGTGAGTAACAGCAATAATTGGCTGCATTTTGTTCTCATGAAACTTTTGAAGCATTTTGCAAACAGCTGAGAAGAACGCAAAACTGTTTTCAATCTAGATCAGAATTAGATTCAATCTTTTGGGAAAAAAACGATAAAACAACTTTAAATCAGTCTTTATTAAATATTTATAGAATTTACGTTATCAAATTTGAATATAGAGTACTGACTAACGTGCCATCCCTAAGGATTTGAAAACCATCTGCCTCATAATCAGAAGATAGAAGTATACTGACAAAATTTTGATTCATTATTATTTCATAGAGTTTATCTTATTGCATGGATGATTTTTACACAAACAATTCTTGGCTTTAAAATAGCGTGATTTAATTTTGTGTCATTGTAATCTTTTTTTTACAGCTTATAAAAAAACGCTAAAGTATAGAATGTACTTCATCATGGCAGGTTACTGGGGACAAGGAATATTGCCTTGCTAACAATGCATTCTACTGGCAGGCCTCTCTAGTATGTATGAAAATCACTATGGATAACCTTATATTGCGCTTCATAAAGTTTCAAAAAAAAAAAAAGAAGAAGAAATGTTCTTTATATGAATCAAAAGAGATGTAAGATCTTTCTGCTGGATATTCGATCTTCATCTGTTCTTAAAGATTTTTGTTTTCTTTCATGTTTTTATTTTCAGAATTCTCAAATTTATTTCTTCAGTACATTATGCCGTTTTTGGTCAAATTCACCACGGTAAGTCTCGTCAAATGTTTTAAAATATCAATTAAACAGAGTAGAAAATAGTGAGTACACCACTTGTGTTTCCATACTCTGCTCTGATTCTATGCGTTCAAAATATGTCAACAAAAAATTAAACGACACCATCGTTAGAATTTACTGCTAACCCATCCCGCTTATTTAGCAAGTATACATTTATAATTATAAATAAGTTATCTCGCTTAAACCACTGTAATTTCATTCAAAGGGCAACAACACAGTTGCTTGCTTATGCTTTTTCATTGTCATTTGAAGGGTGACAACAGTTGTCACCTTGCGAATGAGGGAGACATCTCGAATTGTCATTCCTCACGTGACATGCTCTACACTAATCAGACTGAACAACTATGAATGATGTTAATATTCATTCTCGTTAAAAGATTGATTTTGAAGGTGAATCCTAAAAGTGAAATTGACAGATTGCAAGTATGATGTTTTGCACATTTTTTTTATTTATCTTTTATCTTTTTACCTTATGTTTATCCGAATGATCGAAAGAATATGTAAAAAAAAACCATGCAATTGTACAAAGGAGCATTGTAATTCACTCGAAGGATGCATTCCTGGAAACAGACAAATCACTACATGTGGATACATGTTATAGAAGCGGGCACAGTGTAGCTTCCATAACTCACTTTTAGCATATGTCAAATACAGAAGTGGATACTTATATCGGTATATAAAATGATATCACTTATTCTTTTTACAATTAGAAACATGTTTTACGTGCGTTATTATGTTTAAAACTCATTAGCACAGAAGCAGAGCTAAACACAGGTTGTTTCCACAAGTGGAGAGATCACATCGTCAAATGCCTTACTTTCGGACGTCATAACAGATTGAGCAGACTAATCAGCAACCTAATCGAACGAAACAGAACCAAGAAAACTATATTTTCCTTAGTTCACTTTGTGCGGTCAATGTTATTTGAAATTCTTTGTCTTTCCTTTTCGTTTGTGCTGCTACTCGGGTCCTATTAAATGTATAGCTGAAAGGTTTATATTTAGGACGACAACACCAGTCACAGTGTCTTTTGATTTACGTGATTTTAAAAGAGATCTAGTTCAACAGTGTTCGACAACAGTGTTCAACTGTGGACAACAATCAATTGAATGGATTTATAATGTAGAATGAATTAAAAAAAAATAAAACAGGATAAAATTTAATTTGTTGTTTTCTGATCCCATCCAACACACACACCCTAAGCCAGAGTTTAAAGAAATAAAAATGCGGACAGCACATGATTTCTTCCAATGTATATTCTACTTCAAATCACAAATTTCAATAATCGATATATTATGTTTATCAAAAACTGAAATACAAAAAAAGCAGTCCTCAATCTGGAATAGTTTTGAAGGTAGATACTCTAGAATAATGTACTATTTTTTAATTCAAAATTTCAAAAAATTCAATTTCATTTATTCCAATATATGAAAAGAAATAACATTCAATGAATATTTCTTTCCATGTATTGTTTTAATTCTTATTGCATTACAGGAAATTTTTTGCAAGTAAAAGATATTCTAAAACAGGTTATCTTTACCATGATTTGCACTTTTGGATGTGAATATAAAGGTTGAATCTACTCAAGACCTGTTTATGAGAGAATAACAAAATATTTTTTTAAAAGAGAAAAAAATTATTTTAAAACACACACGCACGCATTCTATATACAGTCATTTTTATGCCAAATAAATGAATTTCGAAATTCTATTAATGGAAAGGGTTTTGCAAATGACTTCTTTGCAATTTTTTGATTGCAATATTTATCAATTTTCAAATACTGGTATGAATTCAAAGCAGAGATGAATATACAGCTATAGGACGTGATAAGAGGATCGAATGTCACTAATTGCACGTAAGATCAAATGAAAATTCTACCAGAGCAAGATTAACTTTAACAGATGACTGAAAGTCATTATTAGCGGCTGATCGCTTTGACATGTCTGACAGTACTTTTTATGCATAATAAATCAATAGAAAAGTTGAATTTTACATGTTTGAGTTTGTCCATTGAGAGATAAGAAACAATTGTTTAGCTTATTCTTCCTCTAATATATTAACATCCCGTATTTTTGCTCAAGGAAATGCAAATCGATATGTTTGTATGAACAAAAACCATAATTATTAGACAATAAACTCTCATCTGTATGTTTCGTAAATTTTAATTCCCATAATAATTTCAAATACTGCTGCTTTGTTAAATAAAAACATTGTCGTTGAATAATAACAAATGTTTCATAACATGCATCTCTGAGGAGGTAATAGGGCTGGCTCTAATACATGTAGGATATATTGATAAGTAGTGCGGGTATATATTTTCATACCCTGGCTGATGATTAATTGCACATTGAAAAAAATATCTTCAATTTGGAGAAATTCTATGCAGCGTTTGTACTTTTTATTGATAAGTCAACAAGTTGACAGAATGAGGAATTTAAAACATGACTGGTTGACAGGTCGACAGGCTGACAGATAGTACTCCGTATGCTTGTAATATACACACGTATTCAGGAAAACAGGTCGGCGGGTTGACAGGTCGACAGGTCGACAGGTGGACAGGTCGTGAGTTAAAAAAATGACTGGTTTACAGGTCGGCATGTTGACAGGTAGTTTGCTTAAAAATTCAACATGTATTCAGGGAGCTCAAGATGGGTTGACGGGTTGGCAGGTCGACGTGTAAACAAATTGACAGGTAGAGTGAAAAGGATTTTCCCACTAGATCACATCTGTTGACCTGTCGACGTTGGTGATGACACTGTCATCCATTAAAGGGAAACACACGTCTAGTGAAATATTAGGTAATAAGGCAAAACCTTTACTTTTTTTCTTTTTTATCAAAGGGGATTTTTCCTTTATTATAAATTTGGAAGAGGTTACTCGGTTTTACGGATCTACTTTTCCGTTTACCCTAGCAATGCTTTGATCATATAAAATAACTATATAACAGCAATTTTTTGAGGAAAAATTTTTGCGAAACTTTACGATTAAGGCCCCCCCCCCCTTCTTTTTCGCGTCATTTCTATATTTTAATAGAAACAAAAATACAACGTCCTATTTATAAAGCCAAACGGTGATCATATATTTCATATGATTTATAAACTTTACAGACAAATCAGTTAAATGATTTTTTAAAATAATGAAAGCCCCTGCAGTCATGTGATTGACAGCATGCAAGTCTTTTTATTTGAATATATTCATATTGTGTCCAATTACCCTTTTTTTATTTTTTGGTAACTTAAAACTCTTAAAGCAAAATTGTTAATTGAAAATAAATGTTAAAGGATGCAAAAAAGGATTAAAACTACAACTACATGTAGTTCAAAGTACTCAATTAACTTGCAAGTGCATAAACATTATGTACTTGAAATTTGATAATAATCTGAAGTAGTTGAAAAAAGCACCTTATTTCTTAAACTCCTATTCGAGAATTCTTAATTCATATAGAAACATCAACTAATACCCTGGAATGACTTAATCTATGTTTGCCCTTTTTGTGCAATGAGGACCATTTAAACGGTGATGGTATTTTTTCAAACCAACGCCTACCATGCAGGGTACAGCGTTTTGAATGTTTCATACGAAAGAGCAGCGACTTCAACTAAAATTCTGTGTGCTTGGCAAAAGAGTTGTCAATACTTATACTTATGTAAAAGATTAAAGTTTGACGTGGTGCCGAAGACGAGAGTTTAACCCGGACATACCAATCAAAAAACTGAATACTCTAGAAATAATCACTAAGAATTACTTTATTAAGTTTAAAGCATCCGGAAATACGAGACAGTGAATTATTTTCATATAGAATAATACATACTCTTTTCCATATCAAATTCTGTATCATCCTTAGACCCCAATATCGGCGGAGAGCCTAGGGCTGATTTTGGTAGAGTGCCGATCAGAATATGTTTATTACATACTTAGTAATAAAATACACTGCGAGTTCATTAAGCTGAAAAGGAAATAAGTGAATAATCATGCACGAACTTCTTACATATACACGCTCTGTTGACTCACAGGATTCAGATGTGTTTCTACTTCTATTTGAAATGCATGTACTTTGAAAAAAAAATACTTTGTCAGTTAGATTATCCTTACATTCAAAAAAGTTAAAATTAAGAGAATTTATACCCCCCCCCAAAAAAAAAATATGTGTATGATCACAGGTACTGTTTTTGAGGTTTAAATTACTAGGGGTGAGATTCTGATCCGCATCAGCCCCGCAAATCCAAATCAGCCCTATAGGACTGATAATGCTATTTTGACGTCAGACATATCGCATATGCAAAAAAACCTGTATTTTTTTTCTAAGTATGTAATAAAGTAAAGTAATTGAAAAGTGTTTTTTTTTATATCCAATGTTAACCATGTTTTCATTTTTTACTTTATTTATAAACGCATGATTCATGATACAATTTAAAAAGAATGCTTTTGGAAGTTTTGTAATTTTATGTCTTAATTTCTCTTCAATGTTTAATTATTTACATCTTTGTCAGACAATATAAGTTCGATATTTTACAATTAACACCATTTTATTCAACATTATAAATTCCTTTGTATAGGCACTTACTCGATGAAATTGGTTGCACATGCGTGCATCTATGCTACTTTGTTATTTAATCTGATGTTTCATTATATTTAACATCTATTTTAACATTAACTTGCGACTATTGGAACACTTTTAGAATAAGCATAACCTTATTTCATTCTTGTTAACAAATTAACAATGTTTGGACTAAACATTCTCACATTTATTTCTACAGTATATTATACCGTATCGGGAGAAATTAACAATGTATCTAACATAAAAGTGACTGCTTCGGGCAAATGTATGACTTCTAGCAAAGTCATGAATGTTTTACCTATCATTGGACAAAAGCAGTGCATTCGAAAATGTTTGCAGAATCACCAATGCAAGTCAGTGAACTATCGAAAACAACAGCTCAATTGTGAACTGATAGCAGCAAAATACGGGGAATCGGGAACGTCTTTAGTTCTGGATTCAGAGTGTGACTACATTGAAATGGAAAATCAGCCACAGGTAAGTAATATCTCGACGTTTCTAGAACACTGTATACTGTGTTGTTTATCGTTGAATAAAGACAAAAGATGAGAATGTCAGGAACCCTCCTTTGTGCTAAAATAGCAGCAATTTAACAAAGTTAGTCAATCAGGATATAGATTAGGGAACAAGCACAATTAAAATCCCGAACTAAAACTGTATGTTTTTTTTTTATTCCTTTAGGTCAATAAAACACTTTGTATTTTCTCAATGAAATTTGAAAACGCATCATAAAGACTTAGAAGATATTATATTCATTTTAATCTGCTCTGAAAATGACAAAATGTACCATTATTTAAGTATTTTATGCAAGTATTTTACAACACTTAACATAAACATAATGAATGCTTCGTATGTGATAAAAGTTTTAGTTTTTTGTTCATATTGCTGTCTTATTTTCCGGCACGGTGTGTATTTATGAATTGACTTATAGGGACGATTTTCAAATATTTGGCACATCACTTACATGTACAATGTATTACTGTTCGATATCTCCATATTCTTCATGAAAAGATTTCTTAAAATTCCTTAATTAAGACAATTAAAATACAAACCTCAGTATTAAAAAATCTTAAATGTCATTTATTTGTTTACTTGTCTAATTTAAAATACTTATTTGTCCAACTAAAGCTCAGGTGATATTTTCTGACCGAAGGATCTCTAACACCTCTCGTCTGTGTGTCTCCTTTTACCTTCTACCTTTTCAACTTTTTTAGAAACAAATAGGTTATTACCAAAAAAATCATACAAAGGATACTGTGTTGAACAAATATGTTGTTCAGGGCATTTGTTAAAAAAAATAAATGACTTCACAGTAAACACTTCTCTTTGACGTATTTCAACACTTTCTTCATAATTCAAACAAGAGGTCAAGGTCATGATCAATGAGCCTGAAGAAGGATGGCTCACAAGAGGGATTAACATGTATGTTTATCATAAGAATACTAGTTTACCAAAAAAATCTTGTTGTTTAAGAACGCCTCTGATTTGTTTTATGATAAAGCAAGAATCTTTAAACTACCTTAAACAAATTTAGCTGCAAAAAATTGAAACAATACTCAGGCTTTTTTCCAAACATTCGAAGATCAGATTTTATCTTTGCAAAAAAAGCTATTTAGAAAAACGACTTTCTTTTATCCCATGACCCTGAATAGGCAAAGGTACATGAAGCTTAAAGACGCTGAGACAAAAAGGTCTATCATTTTTACAGGAGCTGGCTGGATCTTGTAATGCAACATCGTGTAAAGAGGAGTGTGTGCCTCTGAGTAGCGGAAAACCGTTTTGCGTAAATGGCAGTAAGTAATAAATGAATAGTTTAACTGTTAAAAGATCCCATCAAAGAACAAGGTACAGTTATAGGCTTTATGACCCTGTGAATTTCTGAAAAACTGAGACTGCCTCATTTTAGTTACATGTAACAATGCTTGGAATATCCTAGATACGCTTGTCGATAGCAAGTCTATCAAAAATGACATAATTTTCTTCCAGTCAATGCATTATGACGCCAAAGAAAGCGTCAATTCCCTGTTCTAAAAAGAGTCTACAGAAACCGCCAATTTTTAATGCTATTTTTCAGTATTTATTATAGAGTGCAACCTCTGATCTGCATTAAACGACTAATAAATCATAGAACTATTTCTGAAGATTATAAGACATCATTTTTGAAGAGCAGAGGGTGTGCTTATACTATTTTTCTTCTCTTAAAGTACTAAAATATACCCATTTATGTTAAATTCAAGAACATGGCAATACCATTAAGTCCTTGTTCCAAGCCCCGGAGTTTAAGGAGAAAAAAAAGATAATAGGAAATGAAAATACTACGTCTTTACTTTATTTGATCTTTGAAATGAAAAATAAAGTCAATAAATTGGTATATCTACAGGCCCATTTTATGTATAAAGTGAACCGAGCTCTTTGAAAAGCTTCTTAGAAAACGAATTCAACCGTATTTTATCTTAATCTTCAGCAAAAATTTTTAATTATTTCGGCTGAAAGTAAAGTGTTATCAGTAAAATTAACTAAAAAGAATCTTGATTAAATATTAAAATTTATTGCTTGTTGTTGTAAAATAAAACAATATAAACGCTTGCCTTTCTGAAACAATATGTTGCAGATTAATTGAAGTTATTTAATACCTTCCCATTTCATTTCCACAAATTCAATAAATAAGTAAAGAATTATACGTCAATTCGAATTTGAAAATGTGTTTCCAATAGTGCATTTGTTTTAGTTCTTTATGTAAAACCAAAAACGTTTTAGAAGAAATATGAATCTAAAACATGTCTACTTTTGTTGAGAATGAATTACAATATGCTTAGTTACACACATCTAAAAAAGACTTTTTTGCAATATTTCAATTGCATTTGCCTAATTTGTACAAAAACGTCTCTGCATAGGGTACTATATGAGTGTTTAATGAATGACCCAGAAGTGAAAATGGAAGATTTTTTTTTTTCATTTGAAGTATCCTAGGTAGTATGAAAAAAAATGAATATTGAATACTGTTCCATTTATGCTACTATATTGCAGAATGTCCTACATCATGGAGGATAAACGGGGAGAAGAAATATTGTTTTGTGAACAATCCTCTTAAGTGGCATGCTGCCAAGGTATGTCATTAAAGGTTCCAGTAGAGTTGTGACTTTATTTGACTAGTTATCCAAAACTAACAACAAAAAAAAAAGAAAGAGCTCCGATAAGTTTATATATAAAATGCATTAATTCAATCTGTGAAGTACCATGTCCGTTATTTCTACATATGCATGTGAAGACTGCGAAGGGCTTCAAAGAAATACCTCTTTTCGGCACTGTGATCATTGGAAAGTAATAAATTGATCTTACCACCGTCTGCAGTGACACGGGCTTTGGTTTTTATGGTCTCAATTTAAAGATTAAAAAAGCATTTACCAAAGGTAACTTTTAAAATAAATTTAGGATTGTCGCAGCCGATGCTTGAACCCACTTATTTCTAATAATGGATCAATCACTCTACCTAAGAAGTTACATGAAAGCTTTAAAAAAGTATATAGAATATTTTCATCAAATATAATGGCTGGGTATTGAAGTGTTTTACTGTAAAATGATCGTGTATGCTAGAAAATAAACATATTCATTTTTATATAAATGTTATCTCTCTGGTAATAATTGACAACCCATACAGTGTATCTTTGAAGCAAAATAATGCTGTTGCCTACAAGTTATAAACATTTCACATCATTTATATAGTGTTTCCAAGGAGGTGCCATATTTTCTTCAATTTTGCTTGATCGATACCTGATATGGTCGTGCTCTGTTTGTCACCTCATAAAAATCATTACAAAAAAAGATACATTGCGTGTTCCAGTAAGTGTTCAATTAAGCCTTTTTCGTTACTCTTCACTAAGATTTTGACAATAGTGAAGGAAAAATTTCAAGAGTTCTGTGCAAAAATATATTTAAGAAGTGGTGTGAATCAGATGTGGATAATAAAAAATTCCAAAGAACTTTTAGACAATTTGAAATCACAAGACTTTACCAAAATCAACAGCTTAAAAACTTACAACTTTTCAACTTTATACACAACCATTTTCTAAGACAGATGAAGTCCAGGTTTCTTTAATATTATTGGCATCTGCTTTTGAAAAAATAGAACTCCTAAATAAATTTACCTAGTCATTGGTCATTTTCAAGATTATTTTGTTAAAACACTTTCTGATTGCACACACAAGTACTCTGAAGTTGACATCAAGATGCTTGAAAGTCTGATTGACAATATCTTTGTGGTTTTTGGAGACCAGGTCTTCCAAAAATCTATTGGAATTCCATGGGAACAAATTGAGCTCCGTTATTAGCAGAAATATTTTTATATTCATATGAAGCAGAATTTGTGAGAAATCTTATGCATGCAATATACCTGCGACCTTCATTTCCTGCACCCGGAGTGTATATATCTCAGTTGATTCGATACACAAGAGCATGCTCTACGTAAGAACAAGTGAAGAAACGAGGTAAATTATTGACAAGCAAGTTGATGATACAAGAATATTAGCAGTCTCGTTTAAATTCATAATTTCGTAGGTTCTGTGGTCGATATAATGACCTTGTCAGCAAATACAATATACATTTACCATTGAGTCATATGCTGACTGAGATTTTTCATACTAATTGTTGGTCCATTGTTTATACACTGAAATGACGACGGTTTTTTACCGTTATTTCCCGATCATGACAAGGAGCACATGGCAGGTGTAACCGGTCAGCAGCGGATGCTCACTCCTCTATGACACCTAATCCCAATTCTGATGTTTCTGAGGTCCGTGTTTGCTCTGCTCCTATTCTGTATTGTTTTATGGACTTTGATATTGAATACTCATATATCATTCACATTGAGAACGCAAAATTGGAACTCGAGTGATCGTTTATTGCGAAATGAATAGCTGTACTGTTGGCAGTGTGCTAACTAAATGACCCCCAAGCCTCCCGTATGATTATAATGGCAAAGTCCGTGTTTTTTTCTTGAAGACCGAAAATAAGTACCAGGTCAAACGTTAAAAAAGACGATGCACGTTGGCATTATGTAATAAAGAAACTGAGAAACTATCCTTCACCATTATTCACTGGTATAAGAGGAGTTGTGGATGAGACTACCTATCAATATTATACAAAAAATGAAACTGTCAATATTTTTTAAGAAGTCCAAAATAAGTTTCCAATAAAAATATAAAAAGGAGATGCACAATGGAACAATATTAACATATATAACAAAGACTCAATAAAGATGTCATTAAGTTTTATTTGTTGGCATAAGCGGAGTTACGAATAAGAGATGAGTATCCCAAAGCGTAACGGACGATAGGACAGACGTATGGACGGACGTGCAGACACTATAATCTGTCAATTATAGCAAATTTAACAACACTATACATTAGTTCATGTAAACACTTTATAAAATAGAACAAAACATATAATGCTAAATTCATTAAAATGCGATACGCATTGTCTTATTTGTAAATTAGACAGTAAAGATACTGCTAGTATAGAATTTACAGTAATCACAAAATGCATTCTACAAACTTAAACTGGGTCAAAGACAGGTCAACATCCGCTCAACGAAATACGATAACTAAAAAGGCTGTTTTCAATTATATTTATTCTCTATGATTTTTTTTCTCAATGGAAACAAAATTGATTTATTGATTGAATATTGTTTAGCGTCTAACTCGAGAATTTTTCACTCATAAAAAGACGTTACCGTTTGCAGGTGAAGAGCTTCAAATCTAGACCTATACACGACACCAAGGGCCATTGAACAGTGGGGGCTCTTTATGCTAACCGCAACATGAGACGTACATTTCAAGATCATTTCAGAAAGACCTGTGATTTTTACTTCTATTTCCCAGCGCTTGGGGAATGAACAGTCACTACCAATGTTTACGCCTTAGATTTGACGCGGCGCTGCGCTGGAGAATCGAAACCGGGCCTCCCAATCACAAATTGATTTTCAGTGGTGAAAAAATAAAGTTATTTCACCTTGTTCATAGGGGCTTGTTCCCGGCGTGTAATAATTATTTATTTAAAAAAAAAATATATATATACACTAAAAAAAAGCAACCTATGTAATAATTATTTATTTTAAAAAATCATATACGGTAATGATAAAACATGTCTTGTTTTATTATTTCTATAAATGCTTTTTTTTAATAAATAATTATTAGACACCGGGAACAAGCACCTATGGCTATTAACTAACTTTGTTCTCAGTACCCGAGTTTATGCATGTTGACAGGAATTTTTTATTGAAATGACGATCGAGAAAAAATTATGAACTGAAATTTTTGCGAAAATGATATTGAAATAGCTTAACAAGTTAGTTCAAACATTTGATATAAGATACGTAAAGGTGGTTTTAATGAGGTTTGACCATTAAGTCAACATTAAGCTCAGCTTAAAGGTGGCTTAATGGTAGCTTAATGAAGTTTGGACATTAAGCACCTATAAGTTGGAGCTTAATGGTGGCTTAATTGTGGCTTAAAAGAATTAACTTCTTTAAGCACCATTAAATCACCATTAAGCTACCATTAAGCGATTGCTTAAAGGTGATCTTTCGTCCTGTGTGAACAAAATAGAGAAAGGCCTAATCTAAATAAATGTCAGTATCAATTTACGATGTCTGATTCAAAATGCTGCATTTCGTAAGAAAAAAAAAGTGTTTTTTTCTCAGATTAAATTACATAAGGTACAGAAATAGTGTGTTTTAACAAGAACAATTTCAAGTAATGGTGCCAGATTTTCTGAATTTCTCTTGTGCACTTAAACATATTAAAGTTCCCCGCAATAAATATAATAATAGAGGTTCACGATTTTCACCGGATGAAACATGAATATGGTATCATACAGACCCTGAGACGTGCTAATACCCCAAAAAAGCGTGTGACTTTCATGCGCTTTCCGTTTCGTGCAAACCGTGTAGCGTTTCGTGTGAACCGTGCAGCGTTTCGTGCAAACCGTGTAGCGTTTCGTGTAAACCGTGCAGCGTTTCGTGTAAGCTCCAAAGCGTTTCGTGCAAACCGTGTAGCGAGGGTGCAAAAGCGTGTGAGAAACGTGCGACTTTCGTGTTAGAATCGTGTGAGAAACGTGCGACTTTCGTGCAAGAATCGTGTAAGATTCATTCGGAAGTCATTTCATTTTAAATATGGCTATCGATGGGTCATGATGTAAAATTCTATTAGTATTTTATTATTGAATTAGCTATGCTTGTGATATTATAGGAGTAAAAACAAAACAAAAAAAAAAAATGGAACAACAAAATGAAATTAAACGGTAATGTATAATTTATATTTGTTTGATTTTTTTTTTTCTTTCCATAGAAAATGTGTTCAAATTAATCAACTATGTACAACAATTTTAAGGGCATTGAATGCAATATACTATCAACGCGATCATGGCTTCTTAAATATATTTTTCTCAAAGAAAGAAAGAAATACCGGTATTATTTTTTTTTTAATTTCAAGCAAAAATATATCAGGACTCCGCTCTTGTCTTTACAATTGAAACGATGTGTCATTTAATACTTTTTAATACAAAAAACAGGATGCTCATTATTGTCAAATAAATGGATTTCAAAACTTTAATTCAAATGCACTGACGACCACATCTTTATAGACGAGGGGGGGGGGGTTAAATTTCATTACTAGTACAGTCTTTCATTTTTTTTTTGTAACTTTCGATCTAATGTTAGTTTAAGCAAATGCTTAATTTTCTATTCTGTTTTAAATCCTTTGTTAAATTTGTGCGCAGATACACCCTTTAAAAATGTATTGGAATCTTCTTTCCGCCTTTCAGCTGTGATCAAGGTCATTTTTTACAACAGTGATCACGGGCTCCGAGTGCATGGCAACTGAAAACCTGTTTTGCTATATGTACATGTTGAGTTCACGGGTTAATGACACCTGAAAATTACGACTGGTTTTTTTATTTTTTTTTAATAAAATGGTTCTATAAATATTTAATGGGTACAACTGATAAATCAGCGGATTTTATCTTTTATTTGTAAATCCGAATTTCTAGCCGTAAACAGTAAAATAAACAGAACTGATTTGGTAGTCTTTTCATGAATATCATGTAAGGAAAGCTTAGGAGTAAATCATGAATAACTGTATATTATTTGTGTTATAAATTACGTACTTATTATTTCATCTAAGATATTTCAGTTTTCTTGTAATGTACCTGAATGCCGATGTAAAGATCGATCTATATTGTATGTACAATGTTTAGTCAAATACCGCGACTATTAATAAATGTACACATACATACATACGTTTAGTCCTGTTTTCAAATGAAGGATTTTACAGTATGATGGGTATACTGATGTTATTTGATAAGCTTCATGTAAAAAGAGAAAATGAATAGAATGGATTAAAAGATCGCATTAACACCCCCCCCCCTTTACCGGTTTCCCTCCTATTGATAATGCTTCGTAAAATAAAAAAAAATCTTTCAAAAAGTATCAATAATCGTAAGTAGAGTATATAGGCAAATTGTATTACTAATTTAAAATCAAATCACGAAAAATAATCCGCCTACGGAAATCAAACACAATATAATCAATATTATTAAAAATCAATGAGGTTATATTCCTGCGGTAAGAAATTTGTGTTTAATTTATTGAATTATACTCGTAAGAATATTACATTGAAATGAATGACTAATACCTGTATATAAAAATTGTATTTTATTAAACAGTCATTCACGATATTGGCATTGTAACGTGAAGCGCTCACCCATCCAAGGGTTAAACAGGCTTGCCGTTGCTTAACTTGCCTGAAATAGAGGGAGACTCTACCGCATCACCAGAAAAGCTAGCTCACTGGCGAGGCAGTATAAGTTCCCTATATACTGTCCGATACACTTCCCCCCGCTCAGGGAAGCTTTGACCCGAAGCTTAGCATGAGTTCTCTCTGAGTGTTTGGGTCTCTTCAGCTACGGCAATTAATGCCGTTCCCGGACATGAAGTCCGTACCTGGACACAAAGTCCTAGCCTTAGAGCTTCCTAAAGTAGGTCGGAACCTGACTTCAGATACGGCAACCCCTGCCGTCCACAGACACGAAGTCTGTATATGGACACTAAGTCCTAACTCTAAGACTTCCTGAAGAAGGACGCCAGACACCAGAGTCACTACGCTGCCACCAATTTTGTAACGTGAAGCGGTAACCCATCTAAGGGTTAAAAAGGCTTGCCGTTGCTTAACTTGCCTGAAATAGAGGGAGACTCTACAGCATCACCAGAAAAGCTAGCTCACTGGCGAGGCAGAATAAGTTCCCTATATACTGTCCGCTACAGCATTTCGTTTTTAAATAGTTGGATAAATAAAAAGATAAATTCGAACTGACAATTATTTATCAATTAATTACAACTGTCAGAGTGTTAAATATTTCTATCGGTTTATGAAATACAAGTGTACTGAAATTAAATTAAAACAGCTGCTTATTGTGTCTTTGTGAAAGATTTCCATTGAATTAAAGATAAAACGGTAATAATGCCCGAGATATTCAGAGTAGAAAAATCCAAACCGAGGCCAAAAGGTGCGAGAATCGTGCACATAGCGTGTGAGAAACGTGTATATACAAAGCGTTTCGTGCAGCCTTTCGTGTAAACCGTGCAGCCTTTCGTGCAAAGCGTTTTGTGTAAACCGTGTAGCGTTTCGTGCAAATTAACCGTGTAGCGTTTCGTGTAAACCGTGCAGCGTTTCGTGCAAACCGTGAAGCGTTCGTGTACCGTTCGTGCAGCGAGCGTGTTGGGTAGTAGCACGTCTCAGGTGTATAAATACACATGAAATATTTCTCCATTTTATTGTAGCGACCTTATCTGGCTGTATTTTTAAATAAGTCAATTGCAATAAATTGATAAAATTTAATGTAATTGTACGACTGTTGTTTTTGAGGTCAAATATTAAATTGCAAAAATGAAAGCATGGTTTACACAAAATGCAAACAATCTTAATTTCAAATAATGTATATGAATTCAACAATTTTCTCGGAAATCAGAATTCTGTTTTAACTCTCTAGTGAATATGTATAGTGAAGTGTATCTTTTATTTTATTCCCTTAGGCTAGCTGCATTTGGATGGAAGCACATCTTCTTGAAATAGAGAATGAGGCTGAACAAAACTTGATTCAAAACAAAGGTATGTTTTTGTGTTTTCTTTCTGTAATTTGAGGATTTTTTTGTGTTTTCTTTCTGTAATTTAATTACTGAAAAATAGTCCAATAATGTTTTTACGACAAAATGTAGAAAGATTATCATAAATATTTTTCTAATTTAAAAACCTACGTTAATTTTGGCACAAAAGTAAAAAGGTAGTATGATTTTATGGAAATTTAACATAGCATGGACGTATATATGTCGATTTTATCTAATTATATATAGCAAGTAGTTTAAACATTGGTCGGAATGAGTACATCTTGAACTAGTCAGTTTGAGTTTTCTTAATTCAAGAAATGTAAACTAAATAATAAAAAAATTATTAGAGAAAGAAAATAAAGAAAAATGATCAATGAAAATTTACATGTCTTGAGTACAGTGTACCAACTTAAATTGGTTAATGATGTATTTCATTCGATGGACTTTTTCACGTCCCACAGTGGGATTCGAAAACTCGACGTAAAGATAAACTCCTTAGCTGGCTCGCGAATAAAATGGACATTTTAACCACTGCGCCCTGTGGGAGACTCATGGGAGGCTGGGAATACCTTGAGAATAATCATTTTTTTCACACAGTATATTTGTATATTTTGCAGAATATTATTTCTGTATTTCGGAATGTTTTGGCGGGGGTTTTACTCTATTTAATAACATGTTTGATTCTCGGTCTCATTTGAGTAACCAACAGATCCGGGATTAGGGGGAAATATGAACCATTTTTAATAAGTGAAAAAAATTCAAATTCAAATTATGCGCTGGACTACTTGAAGTATTAAAGATTTCAAAAAATAACTTTGTTTGACCAATTCCTAAATGTATATTCAATTATTTTCCGAATATCAGCATATTTAACTACATGTATTTTCTTTATTTCTCAACGAAGCACACACGTTTAACTCCATATATTATATCCATATATTATAAAATTTTAGCCTCTGGGGACAGATGGTGGATGGGGGGAACAGACGAGGAGTCAGAGGGCACGTTCATCTGGGTACATTCTAACACAACATTGAGTTACACAAACTGGCTGCAAGGTGAACCTAGTAATGGGGATACAGGTGAAAATTGCGTCGAAATGCTTACTGAAGGTGTTTGGAATGACAAAAACTGTGATTCATCTACTTACTACATTTGTGAAAAAAAGACTTTTCAATGAATGTTATGCATGTAAATACGGGGCATTTACTAAAATTTCTAATTCAAGGAATATGTTTCATTTTTAATTAAGGTCTTCCGTCTTCACGGAAGACCTTATAGTGATTCTACTGTTTCTTATTATTATTATTATTATTATTTTTCTGACACGATTTCTCGACAACTGCTGGATTGAATTACATGAAATTTTCAGGAAAGATGTGTTGTAAGATACTCTTCAAAGTTTCAAGACAGTTTTTGGAAATTCCTCTCTGGTGCCAAGTTTTGGACCATTTTCCTGATTTTAAAACGACATTTTGTCCACGATTAAACTCAAAAACGGTAAAAGATATCAATTTGAAACTTTCAGAGTTTATAGATGATGATCGATACTTTCCAGGACGCGACTTTTCGTTCGTCGTCAGTACTTCCTGTCGCTACCGGAAGCCAATTCCAAAAGTCCAATTTTTCAACTTTCGTTGTTTTTCAATATTTTTCATTTATTTTTGGAATATTAAAAGAGACACTTCTATTGATGCTTACTATATAAGTTGTTTTAATATTGGTTAATCTGAACTCTAGATATTAATATTTGAAAATCTGAAGCGGGTCCAAGATGGCGGCTGTCTCTGTCAACTCCGCCATTTCGCGAGTAGGGGCTTATGGAGGCAGCTGAGCGTTTGATTAAACCATTCTGACATAAGGATACATGAAATGCAAAAAACTACTTGGACTCTCACGTAGTAGTACGTTGCAATTCAGTGTCAATCTTAAAAACTTAATTTCCGTTTCACTGCTTTAGTGTTACTGGGCTAGATACGATATGTAATGTGTAAAATGTGTTAAATATACTTTCCTAACGCCGAAATAAAATAAAGGTGATAAGAATGTTTTATTAATTAATTTCATTGACGCTATTGCACCTCTTTAATAGATCAGTACAAAGGAAAGGTGCGAATATTTACGCGTGGCGTTTGACACGAAATTATGAATAGGGGCCCGCCTTCTATGATTCTTAGACAGGTGTACTGTTGCAAAAGTATACACAAGTATATTTAAAGCAGTATTCCCAATAGCTAAATGGTTCGCGCGTTGGGGAGAAAAGAGAAAAAAAGGCACATTCACGTTGGCAACCTGGATTCAATCCTCCTTGTGATCAAAATTTTGAATCACTTTTCAGCTCGATTTTACAAGTTTTTTTTTCCTGAATCGGACGGAAGACCTCTCGTTGCTCGCAACGAGATCGTATCTAGTTAACATAACTGATTACATCTTTATGACACTTTTTGAAATTAAATTGAAATAAAAAAAAATAATATACTGAGCAAAATAAGTTTAGCAATTGATTCTCCATAGGTATTTTAAAAATATTTTTCGAAATTGTTTTATTTTGTTTCTACTCAAAATCAGTATAGAAAAAGGTCACAAAACACGCACCTATTTTTTAACTTGACGCCCGAAACCGCGTCCTCCAACCTACAACCTTATATGGAGCATGAAACGCCGTTGTGTTGTTGTAATTTAATAATTATCCCCATGTGTTGGTTTTGTCATCATAATCATGGAATGATTCAAAGAGTCTGCTGATTTCAGAGTGGATTTAAAAGAGATTCAGTTCAACAATGTTCATGCGGAAAACAATTAATTGTGTATTTTATAGTTAAAATGAATTAATAGAAATGAAAATACTGTCACAACGCAGCACAGTTAAGGTTACGAAGAGGAGGCGGAGCCTAATTTGTACGGGAAAACTTGACTATGACATCATACAAATTATACGGTATACATTTTTTTTAAAATACCACAAAATGAGTTGATTTGCTAATTTAATCAGTAAGAAATCATCAAACTGCATTAAAACTTACTACAGGGTGTTGTTTTATCGTTAGTTAAATCCCACATATCAAGTTATGAACAAGTCACTGATCGCAATACACTTGTCAATATGACGTCATTTCTTACAACGTGACGTATTTGGTATGCAGTGAGAGACAGATCAAGTAATATTTTCACAACAAAATATGTATTCTCTTACCGTGGCAGGAGAGGCAGAGATTGACCAATCAAAATCTGACCATTCAAAATCTAACAAATGAAATTCTGACCATGCGGTGCGTTACTCAGCCTTTTCTCCCATCTACATCCTTGGAGGACGGACGTTGTTTCAAAGTTTGTTATTTATGAGTAAAATTATTTCATTATGTCTTCTATGAGTAAAACTTCAGTTGTCATTCTTGGACACTCAATTGTGCGTCGTTTTCATGAATTCTTGAAATATGGTGACATAAGGTATTCTGCAAGCCTTGGTCTTGGAGAAACGCATTCCGTTTTGTACAGGGGTGTGGGTGGAAGATGGGTTCGTGATGTAATATCTAAGGATATGGAGAGCGTGTTTGCTCTAGGTCCAGATGTAGTTGTTCTAATGATTGGGGAGAACGATATTAGTCCTAGTACCGATGCTACCTTGTTAGCTGCAGAAATTGAATCTGTGGTATCGGTAATGCATCGTCGCTATAAAGTTGCAAAAATAATTGTTTGTAAATTTTTGCCACGATTTAGTGTTCGTTTTGGGTACAATAATATTGCAGACAAAGTAAACCCAATATTGATAGATGCATTGCCAGCACTGGGTTATTGCGTATTTTGGGAACATGGGAATTATTTCATTTCTCCCCGTGAAGGAGACTGCAGTCGTAAATTTGTTCACGACGGAGTTCATCTGAACAGTCAGGGGAATGTTCATTTATATAGGAGTATAAGGGGAGCTTTAATTTCAGCGAGAAAATAGATATACATCTAAGTCATAAAAGTTTGTCACCATTTTGTTGCTTTTATTGTTCGTCAATTTTCAGATAGATATTCTTTGAAATTATACAACATTTTGTTATTTTAACATTACGATAGGCATTGAGGATGTCTAATAATGTATAACAGATTTATCCTTTTTCTGTGAAGAAAATTCGGTTGGAAAAGTATCAGCCAATTTGATTGTTTTGTTGTTAGTTTAATTTTTACAGTACTTTAGGCAGATCCTAAGTACAAGTTTCAGGCAGTTTTTTGTACTTGCCAAGTTTCAATCCATTTGGGTTTTTTCATTTTAGTTTCGGCTTTTACCATGCAGATGGCGATTTTTTCCATCGTTTTTTTTATTTGATATCTAGGAATGTATTTTAAAGCATTCCAGATTTATCCTTTTTATGTGAAGTAAATTCGTTGGAAGAATGTCTGCCAATTAGTTTGTTACGGTATTAGTTGATTAGTAAAATATTGTGAATTTTTACAGTACTTTAGGCAAGTCCTAAGTACAAGTTTCAGGCAGTCTTTTGTACTTGCCAAGTTTAAACCCGCTCGGGTTTTTTCATTGTGGTTTCAGCTTTTACCCTGCAGATGGCGATTTTTTCCATCGTTTTTTATTTGATGTCTATGAATGTATTTCAATGCATTCAAGATCGACTTATCCTTTTTCTGTGGAGGAAAATCGTTGGAAATTGTCTGGAAATTTGTTTATTTCGGTATAAGTTGATTACTAAAATATTGTGAATTTTTAAAGTACTTTAGGCAAGTCCTAAGTACAAGTTCCAGGAAGTCTTTTGTACTTGCCAAGTTTGTACTCATGCGGGTCTTTTCATTTTAGTTTCAATTTTTACCCCGGCGATTTATTTTCCATCGCTTGTTTATTTGATTAGTCTAGAAATGCATGTTGAATTCGTTTCAAATTTATCCTTTTTCTGTATAAAAACATTTCGTTGGAAATATATCTGCCGATTTGTTTGTTTCGGTATTAGTTGATTACTAAAATATTGTGAATTTTTACAGTACTTTAGGCAAGTCCTAGGTTAAAGTTTCAGGCAGTCTTTTGTTCTTGACATTTAGCCGTTTTGGTTTTTAATTCATGTTAGGCCCACTTTTACCTTGATGATTTTTATGTCGATTTCACTTGATTTACCTTATCATGTTCGATTCAATGGTCCAGATTATAGAAGAATTAAAAAAAAAAAATCCGCATTTCATTTTTGAAGGTACAAGTTTACTGTTTGTATTTGCTATCACCTTAATTATATAATATTGAGTCTTGTACAAATAGTTGTTTTTCATAATTCATTTATTAAGGTTTTATTGTTCTACAACTGCGCTTAGATACATTACAAGCCCTTCAAGTACCTCGTTTGTAGTAGTGATGAAAACAATTAACAACAGCCGAACAGGTAGTTATCTGTGGGAAAGGCACTACAGCCTTTTGGGAATTTGACACGGTGCGAGGGGTGTCGGCTTCAAAGGTGGTGATTTATTACTTACGTCAGCCTTTCGTTTTATATGGAGGATAGTTCTTACTGATCAGCAGCGGCCTAGTGATGTTGATTAATGGCATTTGCAGTCGCACAATGGGTGCTTTTATTGGCTTACGGCAATTCGGGAAATATAGATCTGTTCCAAAACATTTTTGGTTCTACTATTTACTATATTTCCGGAAAATTTTTGTCAACAACTGTAGCAATCTCTATCCAGAGTTATCGTTTCCGCTACGCTCCCACTTATATGTGTTGTAGCGCAAGCGTATACGCCCTCTGGTGAGAGATTGCAACTGTAGGTGATACAGGGAGTTTAATCGAAAAGCGACAGAATCAATGAAGTGAAAAAATTAATTGTAAGAAAAGGTTCATCACTTTCTAGTTTGTTGTATTAGATTTACACATTGTGTTGAGCGATGAAAGTGGTTATATAATGTAATGTTGAATATCAATATGCTCAAATACGTGTCATGTAGGCTAACTGACTCTTACAGTTAGAGCCTACACTGGCTACAGTGAGGTCTTATAATTCTTGTTCATTGTCAATTGAGGCCGAAGCCTTTTGCAGTTTATATTTTTACATAACATAATATATTGGATACATACTTCTTCCTTAATTTTAAATTTTCATAGGTATATATTTACCAGCATTATGCACGGCAAAAGGAATAAAGCCCAACAGTCCAAAACAAGTCAGGCGAAAAGACCACGTCGTGCTCAGAACGGAACTAGAGGGTCCACTAACACTGATGCTGTGGCTGTCGATACAAGCACTCAACCCCTTAATGTTCCTCCTGAAATCTTGGCTGCATTAACCCAAACCATAACAAATGCAGTTACGGAGAAGGTGTTAGCAGAGATAAAACCATTACTGCAACATCAGGGGAGTATCTCTGTTCATAATATTGGGGAGAAAGGGGACATAATGCTTCCACTACATCAAACAATAGCTTAACAGCACGTCCTTCTGGGTCAGTTTGCCAAATATCAAATAAGTCAGTGGATGCAGGTATCTCAGGATTGGTATCAGGCGCTGTAATAGAACACAGTTCACAGATTAAGGTACTGAACTTCCACTTGCAGCAAATACCGGTAAGAAAGCAGGTTTTGCAAGCTCATCAGTACCGATAGAGGCAACTGTTTCTGACAAAATAAAATCTAAGATTTGGTCAAAACAATATGTTGATATGGCTCTGTTGTTTAAAAAGGAAAAGGGGTACATTAAATATTCTATGAAGGTAGAGGAACAGGATCAGACAGGTACATGTACACTTTAAGGTGGTAATCCACAATATGCGATCCACAGATGACGACGAAGTTAGAGATGGTTCGTTATCCCTGTATGACTGGGTAACTGCGTGGAATAGGAATGTGACAATATATTGCATTAAAGATGCTCTTGCACAGCCAAGGCTTGCAAAACACATGGAATCAGTAAGGCAAATTGCAGAGGAAAAGGGGGATTGGAGAAAATATGATAAGGAGTTCAGGGAACTCATAGAATAAGGTGAGGTAGAATGGGGTGATGTCCATATGGAGATATATGTTAATGCTCGCCTCAAACAATCAGAAAAGAAGTCAAGCAAAATAACACCAGACCGTTCGTCATTTGGTACGTATGAGGAAATCCCTCAGGGGTCATGCTTTGCCTATCACAAAGCTAGAAGGTATTGTAGGCTTGGTTCATCATGCAAATTCCAGCACAGATGTTATAACTGTGGTGGTTTCCATCCAATCTATACATGTTAAAAAACCAATTCAACGGCCATTTCGTTTCTTGGACAAATCCAGAACCCAAAAACCATTTCAAGGAAATGGCACATCAACCAACACAGGTAATGCTTAATTCTCAAAGCCAACCTATCCCACAAAAGGGTCCAACTCCAGTAAATCCCAGTAGAAACAAAATTTTTAGTTAATGGTTTTCTATATGGTTTCCACATTGTTTATTCAGGGGAAAGTAGAAATACTCTTTCAAAAAATCAAAAATCAGCACTGGACGTACCAGAAGTTATTAGCAAAAGCAAAAAGTTAGAAAAGAAGATAAATTAGGGTAGAATTATATGTGTGGTACGAGTGATATTTATATGTAACATCAATACTGCAAGTCACGCGATGTGCTAAAATCGCGTGACTGCCGTATCACGTGACTAGTCTAAATATAAAATATAATCATCCTCGATATGTAGTTATTAATCATAATTACAATTGTTCGATATAAATAATGGACTAAAATTAATTGCTATCCCAATTACAAATACATTTTTAAATACAACATTTAGTGAATATTTCCATTGCGCACCTTAACTGTACTGCGAATTTAAACTTTGCTTTCTGAATGTAAACACAATCACAAAATATATATATATATGTTTGCAATACTTGATTTCTTGTATTTCATGAAATTTCATATCACAAATCCATATAACAAATTCAAAAAATGATTAAATATGAGTGAAACTTTACCAAATATTCAAGAGAACAAGAACTGTGATGAAAGGCGATTTGAAGGGTGACTCTTATAAAATTCAGTGTTTATTTAAAATGATATGAGTTCAAAACCTTAAATTTATCATTCATTTAAATTTATATAACAATAAACACTTTGAAACTTACCTTTTATCATTGCAATTTAAAGATGTAAATTTAATTCTAATAAATATAGTTTAGAGAATTTTTCTGCGAGTAAACAGACACGCAGTACAGTCAAGGTGCACAATGAAAATATCAACAATAGTTTGTAATGAAAAATGTATTCCTAATCTAGATAGCGATTATTTTTAGTAAATTATCTATATCGGATAATTTTAATTATAGTTAATAACTACATACTGAGAAAGATTAGATTTTATATTAAGACTTATCACGTGATGCGGCAGTCACGTGGTTTTAGCACATTTACTTGAAGCAATAATGTTACCTATAAATTTAGTGCAAAGGGCATAAAAAATTAAAATTCCAAGTTCATTGTATAAATATTTTAAATACGCATAGTAGTTTCTGAGAAGTGCTGCGATCCTATCTAAATTCTGAAGTTTCATTGTTAAAATTATAATTTAATGACCGAATGCTGTATTTTTCGCTAGTCAGCGGCCTGAAATATTGATATAATTAAATTATTTTTAAGATTCCATCAAGATCACAGTGCTTATACCTTATTACTACTAAAGTTGAATTTTAAAAGCTTACTATAATTCATTGATGGTATGCCCTTGCACTAGATCGATTTATTAAGACATCCAAGTTACCCCCTGATGTACTTGCAGACAAATATACGACAGTGTCAATTAAAAACGTTAAAAACAAAAAATTTAGTAATAAAATCGTGAAGAAGATATTCATTCAAAGTTAATTGCCTATAGAATATCTATAAATAACATTTTTTTTTATTTTTTTCGTTCTCGTTTAAAAAAAAATATATGACTTGTTCTGCCTCTCACCTTATACAAACTACGTCACATTTTACGAAATGACGTCATATTGACAAGTGGATTGCAATCAAGGACTTGTTTATAACTTGTTATGAGGGATCTAACTAAGTACAAAACGGCATGTTGTAGTAAGTTTTGATGTAGTTTGATGATTTCTTACAGGTATAATTATCAAATAACCTAATTTTTCTGGTATTTTAAAAAGGAATTGTTGTATGACTTATTTTTGTATGATGTCAAAGTTAAGTTTTCCCGTACAAATCAGCTCCGCCTCCTTTTTGTAACCTTAACTGTGCTGCACAAATGAAACCGGTTTTAGAAAACATATATTGTGACTTTTTAAACATATACTTACATTATGATTGTACCTTCGTATCTTGGTTAATCGAATTGAATACTTTAACAATGAATATAGCAACATTTTAATTTATCTAACATTTACTTTCAACAGATCTTCGATCTGCCGTTGGGGGTTTCAATACAATGAGGAAAAACATAACTGTGCGCGTGAGTTTCCTATATTAATTCTAAATCATTGTCCTTTTAAATGAAATGTCATATGTAGTACTTTTATTTTCTTGTTTAGTTTCTTAAAAGTAAAACAAGATGCAGAGAGATGCAGATGGTATATACGGTCTCACCAATAGTACGGTCTCCGAGTTTCACAGTGGGATTCGAAACCACGACGTAAGGATGACTCTAATGCACACTCTCATGCATTGCTTGAAGCGGATGCAAACACCAAAATTGTAATAGAATTGAGGATTGTCTTTTAGAAATGGAAAACTCATCTTATCAACTTTTACCGTCTTTTACCGATTATTGACCTTTTTTGGTATGTCATTTTATATTTTCTTAGCGGTTTGGCTTGGAGTCTTTACCAAATTTGTAAAAAAAAAGAGTCATGATAAAAAAATAAAAGAAATGTATTAGCTCGAGTGTTTTATTGATTTAAGAAAAAAACACACCAGATGATTTTACGGTTGACATCCGTTAAATTCAACAGAAAGTTAGTACCTATCCTATCAGAATAGGGGGGGGGGGGTAAACCGAGATGCAGAGACTAAAATATTTTTTTTGTGAATTCTAGCTACAAATTAGAAATTCTGACCTCAAAACCAAACCTTTCAATTTATCTCAATAGTGTGCAAGCCTTTACTAAAGTAATGAAATCGAAAAAAAAATTGTGTTCTATATTTTACAAATGTTTAATGACCAAGGTGGAACTAGTCCCTTGTAAATAGCCTTTTTTATGGATCCATCACATGCTATAAGTGATGGTTTTTAAAAAGGGCCGTTAAAAAATTACGCGGACTTATTACATAGTAAAAATATTTGACGACATAATCACGCAAAATTTAACACATAATATAAAAGAATCTTCACTTATATGGTCTTCAAAATTTCATATCAAAATGTTGTAAATTGGTATTGATTTTGAATGATTTTGCAGGATATACCATTAAGTCACGGCGCAGCAAAATCTTCGACGTCACAAGCATTATAAAAAATATGTGATTGAGCTTTCATTTTCTCAACATTTTCCCTTGTGTACTTGTAGAGTTTGAGTTACCTTATCTACTCAACATCAAAACACCATTTCTTGTCAAGCTTAAAATCTATTAAACAAGTAAAGAATATTCTTTTTTTTTTGTTTTAAAACAAAAAACTACTTATGAGATATAGTGTTATATTGGTGACTCTCAATCACGTTCTTTACAGTCCGGATAAAGTTAACTTTGCGTCTATAATCTTTTTCCCGTCCTCCCTTATAGCCTTTTTACAGAGGTCTAACTGTCTAAAATTTCAATTTGCTATTTGTGGGTGAATGTCACGAGTAGCCTAGTTTTCTACTTGTTTATTATGCATATTTTGGACCCATGTTGCTGATATCTCGAGCATTACACATAATTTAACAAAAGTGTTGAGCGCCGTCAATTCAGGAGAAATCATTTTCACGGTCGTTTTCACAGGAATCGCTTCAGAGAAAAATCACTATATTTCTGTTAGTACTTCAAATATTACGTCCTAAATCTAAATAATTAATAATAGAACAATGTAAAGGTATATTTGAGAAAATTGTTGAAAAATATCGCGAATTTTAGAAAACCAATGAGTTAAATTTTTGATTCCGCATGCCTTTGCTTCAATTTTTTTGTCGTGCACCGTACCTCTCCATCAGGGACATCAACATACCAATAATTTTAGTAGAATTTTTTAAAATTTAGAATTTTTTCCCCAAAATTAATTGGAATCTTTAAGATACATATTTCTGTGAATTTTTTAACTATATGACGTCTGTAAGAGTAAATAATAGCACAGTCCGCGTAATTTTTGAATGGCCCTCGTACATTATTAATATAAAAATATTTATAAAAATGGGTTAAAATCAAATTTATTAAATCGAAATATTAGAATATACCAAGTATGTGATGGTAGAGATGAATGAACTTGGCATATACCGGTCTTTAAATGAGAATTTAAAACGAGACATTGAAAAACACCAAACGTGTTTTTATGAGTACTGTACATATGTCCTTATATTTGGATAAATCAACTGCGTAACACTGAAATTTAAATCTATTAAGATTCATGGAATTAAAACCACACAATTCTACAAATATTTTTATTCTTATAAACATGAAACAATCCGTCCCGAAGAAAAAATATGCCATTAAAGTGATCGCAGGTTTTATTTTTATTTTATTGACCTTTCAGTGGCGCTTTTTTTTGTGTATATAGAGATATGTTAGAACATTTCATTTATGCAAGAAAAATAGATTAAACGAGTGAGATTACCTTAGCGTTCCAATTAGATAACCTTTTTTTTACCAATCTAGGATTACTTTCTTCAACATATACATAAATGTGTACGGTATGCATTTCAATACTGCAACAATAAAAATGGAAATAAAATATTAGATTTGTTTTATTAGAGGTTCATTTTATACCATTAACTTATGTCTATTTTGTTTTCTTATTCACAAGAATAAAGAGAGAAAACATAGCACATGCAACAATATACAATTATGGACTGTTTAGAAGGGAGACACCACCAATTACCAGGTCTGAGTAGGGTTGTCACCCTATAGTTCTTGCACCCGAGGGTGACAATCCTACTCAGATTTGATAATTTGTGATGTCTCCCGTCTAAGCAGTCTATAATGTTTTTCATACCCTGAAGAATCTAAATTATCAATTAAAAAGAGTAGAAAATAGTTATTAAACCTTTTGTGCTCCAAAACTCTGCTCTGATTTTATACGTTCAAAATATATCAACAAAAAACTTTGACGTCCTCGTTAGAATTTATTGCTAACCGATCCTGCATATTTAGCAATTGTAGATTTATTATTTAAAATAAGACTTATGTCGCTTAAACCAGTGTAATTTTATTCAAGGGACGACAACACAGTTGTTACTCTGTATGCTCGCTTGAACTATTTCATTGTCATCTGAGGGGTGATAACAGTTGTCATCCTACGAGTGAGGGAGACGTCACGAATTGTCACTCCTCACGTGAAAATATGAATTCGGTACTATTTTTTCAAATTCAAAATTAAAAAAAAATGTACATAAATATTATTTTCAATCCAAAATTTGAAGAGAAATCACATTCATTGAAAATTACTTTCCTTGTATTGTTTTAATTTTTTATTGCATTTATAATGCAAATTTTATTTTAAATTAAAGATAGTCTAAAGTAGGTTATTTTTTATCAAGAGTTTCACTTTTAAGATATTATAAAGGTTAAAACTACTCAAGACCTTTTTCATGAGAATAGAAAAAAAAAATTAACAAGAAACGAAAAGAATTGATTTTATTTAAAAAAAAAATACACAAAAATTCTATATATCATTATTTTTATGCCAAATAAATAAATTTCGAAATTCTTTTAACTAAAAAGGGTTTCGAAAATAGCTTCTCTGGAATTATTTTGATAGTAATATTTATCACGCAACACAGTTAAGGTTACAGTAAGGAGGTGGGGCCTAATTTGTACGGGAAATGTTATATATCACGTCACACATAATATAAGGTCTTCAAAATACCACAAAATAAAATTATTTGCTATTTCAAACAGCTGAATAGCTGTATACATGTACTACATACAAACTTACTATTACATGCAGTTTTCTCGTTTGTAATATCCCACACAACAGTAAATAGACGTTGCATCGATCGCAATGCACTTGTCAATGTGACGTAATCTCGCCAAAATGACGTAGTTTGTACACAGCGAGAGGCTGATCAAGTCACATTTTGTACAATGAAATTTTTTTTTTGTTCACAAAAATAAAAAATATTTGCAGTTACATTTAAATAAAAAGCGGTTAACTTGGATGCAATGTCTATTTTAGTATTTTATTGATAAACTGTACGTACATTCTCCAGACAAGCCATACTGTCGTGTGTTTGTATGCAGATTAATTGAAAAATTAATGGAAGGGCCCTAATAAATCGATTTATTGCAAGGGCATACCCTCAATGTATCTTGTCATGATTTTACGCATAAACTCAAGAAGATTTAAGATATTTGAAAAGTGCTGCGAACCTCTTGAAATCTTGCAAATAAATTAATTATAGCTTTATTCAATGTAGTTGACCAGCAAAATATTCAACCTGCCGTCCAACAAATTAAATTTTAGCATTTTAAAAAGGGAATCTATATAGGTTTGCAGCACTTTTCACAAGCTACATACAATGTTGAAAAGGATTATAAATCAAAATAAGATTTTTAACTTGGTTATGCCCTTGCAATATTGAAATTTATAGATGACCTCTAAACTGCACGTATAATTGCAAAAGTCATGTGACGTCGACATCACATGACAAGTCTCAATAAAAAATCTAAATTCCCTAACATGTAGATTTAAACCACATTACATTTATAGATATCAATGAAGTCCTAAAAAAGAATAGCCCATCTTAATAAAGTATATATCTTTTATCCTAAAAAATCGCCGATATTTCCATTTGTAACCTTCACTGTGCTGCGCAGTTTTCGAAGGCTTGTCTGAAATAAAAGCAGAGAAGAATAAACGGCAATAGGATGGGATAAGAGGGTTGAATGTCTCTGAATGCACGTACAATCAAATGTAAATTCTACTAGAGAAAATTTAATTTTCACAGATGATTGAAAGTCATTATGAGCAGCTGATCGCTTTGACATGTCATTCAGTACTCTTTATGCATAATTAATTAAATCAATAGATCAAATTGCATTTACCATGTTTGAGTTTTTCCATAAAGAGATAAGAAACAAATTTTTATTTTATTACTTCCTACAAGGAAATGCAAATTGATATGTTTGCATGAAAACAAAAGATAAATATTAAGCCATAAACTGTCATCTGTATGTTTCGTAAATTTCAAGTCCCACGAGAATTTCAAATACTATTGCTTTTTTAAGAAACATTGTTGTTGAATAATATCAAATGATTCATTATATGCATCTCAGAGGAGGTATAATAGGACTGGTTCAATTAGGATAAATTAAGTAGTCCGCTAAATATAAAGGACTATCGAATAAATGCACATAGAAACAATTTATTTTAATTTGGAAAAATTCTATGCAGCGTAAGAAATTTTTGTTAAAATTAAGGACATGGTGACAGGTTCACAGGTCGACAAATTGACGAATTTAAGGAATAACTGTTTGACAGATTGACAGGTGGACATGAGTTATCAGTTTGCTTTAAAGTTTACATGTATTTAGGAGAATGGGTCGAAAATTAAAAGAAAGACTTGTTCACAGGTCAACGGTTTGACAGATAATTTGCTTCAAAGGTCAACATGTATATTCAGAAGGACGAATCGAGGGGTTGACAGGACGATATGTAGAGAAGTTGATTGGTCGACCTTTGTTTTAAGGTAGAATCAAAAGTATCCCGATTGGGGTGTTAAGATCTCGCAATTTGATGTCGATCGACCTGTTGAGAATTATCTTGAGTGAAAAGGATTTTACAATTAGGTGACAACTGTTGACCTGTTGACTTTTCGACCTTGGTTACGAACCTGTCAACCATTTTAGGCAATATTTGTGGAAAATTCCTTTCAACGCATTTATTTTACATACACTGTAATAAAGGAAACATTCACTTTTTTATTATGGGAACTATTTATTTCCTTTATTGAAACTTTGAAAACCGTTACTAAATTTTATGGATCTACTTTTCCGTATATCCTAGAATTGCTTTGACTATTTAAAATAACTACATATCAGCATATTTTCGAAAAGCTGTTAAATTTTACGATTAAACTCCCCTTTTTTGGAGTCACTTCTATATTTTAATATACAAAAGACCATGTCATATTCATAAAGCCACACAATTGGCTTGGCAAAGAGTAATCGCTTCTTATACCTATGAACAAGATTTAAGTCTGACGTGGTGCCGGGGACGAGAATTTTAACCGGACCTAACAATGAAAAACCGAATACCCTACCACTAACCACTAAGAATGACTTGATATAGTTTAAAGAATCCAGAATTACAAGAAAGTAAATTATTTCCATATAGAATAATACATACCCTTTTTCATATCACATTCGGTATCATCCGAGACCAAAATATCAGCCCGGGGGCGAGGCTGCTATTGGTCGAGGGCTGATACAGAATGCGATGTGGAAAAGGGTATGTTTTATTAGTATGTTTATTTATTTTTAAATATGTTTATCACAAAGCACTTAATAATAAAATGTATTACACATTCAGTTGAAAAGAAAATAATCTTGCACAGAATTCTTACATATACACAGTCTATTGACTCACACGGTTTGGGTATGTTTCTACTTTTATTTCAGTTGCATGTGCTTTGTC
Source organism: Saccostrea cuccullata (assembly GCF_032062105.1). Taxonomy (NCBI): domain Eukaryota; kingdom Metazoa; phylum Mollusca; class Bivalvia; order Ostreida; family Ostreidae; genus Saccostrea; species Saccostrea cuccullata. The sequence goes on from NW_026924719.1 coordinate 200,039, forward strand.
AGTTAGGTTCTCCTTACATTCAAAAAAGTTAAAATTATGAGAATGTGAACCTAAAAAATATGTGGATGATAACAATTACTGGTTTTGAAGTTAAAATTACTAGGAGTGTGATATTGATCCGTATCAGCCCAGCAAATCAGCTCTACAGGAATGATTCAGGTATTATGACGTCAGACATATCGCATATGCAAAAAGCCTTTATTTATTTTAAATATGTAATTAAGTAAAGTAATTGGAACGTATTTTTATATCCAATGTTATCCATGTTTTCATTTTTAACTTTATTTATAAATGCATGATTCATGATCTAATTTAAAAGCATGCTTTTGAAAGATTCGTTATCTTACATTATAATTTCTTTTCAATGCTTAATTATTTATTATTTGTCAGACAATATTAGTTCGATATTTAACATTTACACCATTTTACTCAACATTATAAATAGCTTTGTATATGCACTTACTCGATGAAATTTGTTGCGCATGCTTGCAACTATGTTATTTTGTTATTTAATCTGATGTTCAATTATATTTAACATCTATTCAAACATTCACTTGCGACAATAGGAACATTCTGAAATAGTCATAACCTTGGTTTTATCCTTGTTAACAAATTGACAATGTTTGGACTAAAACTTCTCATATTTATTTCTACAGTACATTATACTGTATCAGGAGAAATTCAAAATGTATCCAACATAAAAGTGACTGCTTCGGGCAAATGTATGACTTCTAGCAAAGTCATGAATGTTTTAACCCTCATTGGACAGAAACAGTGCATTCGAAAATGTTTACAGAATCACCAGTGCAAGTCTGTGAACTATCGAAAGAAACAGCTCCATTGTGAATTGATAGCAGCAAAATACGGAGAATCGGGAACGTCTTTAGTTCTGGACTCAGAGTGTGACTACATTGAAATGGAAGATCAACCACAGGTTAGTAATGCCTCAACGTTTCTATAACACTGAAGACTGTGTTTTATTTTCCGTTGAATTAAAGACGAAAGATGAAAATGTCAGAAACAGTCTCAGCCATATATCCTTGTGCTAAAATATCAGCTTTTTAACAAAGTTAATCAATAAGGATGTAGATTAGGTAACAAACATTATTAAAATACCTAACTAAAACTACATCTATGTTTTATTTTTTATTCCTTTTGGTCACTAAAAAAGCACTTTGTATCTTTTCATTGTAATTTGAACACGCCTCGGAAATTCTTGGAAGATATTATATTGATGTTTATCTGCTCAGAAAATGACAAAATGTACCATTATTTAAGTATTCGTGCATGAGTATTTTACAATACACTTAACATAAACATAATGTGCGTTTCTAATGTTACACAAATCTTAAGGATTTTTGTTTACATTGCAGTCTTATTTTTCGGCTAGGTTTTGTATTTATGCCTTGACTTACTTGGTTCGATGTTCAAACATTTGGCACATCACGTATATGTATAACATGTACAGATTTCTTAATATAAGTCAATTGAAATACAGACATCAGTATAAAAGAACCTTAAATGTCATTTATTTGTTTACTTGTCTGATTTGAAATACTTCTCAACCTTACTTAATCTTGGGTGAACTTGAGCTTTCGTGGCCACATGATCTATAACTTCTCTCAGCTGTGTGTCTCTTTTACCCAATTTCAACTTAATGAAAAGCAAGTGGGTAACTACAACATAATTTGTCACACGGCATCCTTTAGTGAAGGATTTAAGTTGTTCACGGGACTAATTGTGTCGGATATTATTTTTAAAAAAGTCAGGGGACAACTTTTTTTTGGGGGGGGGGATCACACTCCTCTTTGAAATATTTAAAAATTTTCTCCAGATTCAAGCAAGAGGTCAAGATCATGATCACTTCACTTGACGTATCATGGGTCACAATGGGAATCGATGCTGAAAGTAGGAATATTCCGACAATTTAATTTTTGCCCTAAAGTACTGTAAACCACATTTTATTCGCGTGCGAGATATTTTCAAGAAGTTCGCGAGAGCCTCGTCATTGCGAATATTTCTCGCCGCGAACTAGTCCGAAAAGTCTCAATGTCTATAAACAACAGATCAAAAAAGGCTTGATCGCGAAAATTAATCGTCGCGAACTAGTTGAATCCTAGAAGATCGCGAAATAAAGTCGTCGCGAATAAAAGTTGGTTTACAGTATAACATGTATACATATAAGCAGGCTCTGATTTTTTGTTGTAACTAAGCAAGAATCTTTGACTTAAATTGTAATAAGGAAAGGGGAAAGAGCCAGTTTACAATAAATGATTCATGTTATATAGAAATCAATTCAAACAATTTTTTACAAGAATCACAAAGCCGCACAAAATTGTCGTAATGTTTATGCTTTTTAGATTGAGTTGATTGATTTTTCTCCATACATTCAAAGTTAAAATTTTTATCTTTGCACAAAACGCTATTTAGAAAAAAAACTTTATAGAACAGCACAGTCACGCTTTGTTCAAGTATCCATAAAATTAAAGTTGAATTTTCCATTTTACAAGTCGTAAAAGTTTTGGTTTCTTTTATAGCGTTCTTTTTATGCAATAAATAGAAGATTTTCATAAAATTCAAATTAATTCATGATCTTAAATAGGCGTAGGAAAGTACAGAAGCTAAGACCAATGGGTTTACCTTTTTCACAGGAGCTGACTGGATCTTGTAAGGCAACATCGTGTAAAGAGGAATGCGTGCCTCTGAGTAGCGGAAAACCATTCTGCGTAAATGGCAGTAAGTAATAAACAAATGGTTTACAGGTGAAAAAGACATCCTTTAAAACATTGCAAAGCTTCTTGGAGAACGAAATCATATATTTTTTTTAAGTTGATTGATTATTTAAGGAATGAAGCTCATTTCAACTTATGTTATACGATATAACATAACTTTGGGCAGTTTACGCTGCGCTTCGCGGTTTATAAAAAAGCGTAAACTGCCCCAAGTTTTGATATATCGTATAACATAAGTTGAAATTAGCTTCATTCCTTATAATTTAATTTCAGTATAGACAATGATAATTTTTCCTCCCGAATAAGGCTTCAAATTGAGCATTATTTTAAAAGTAACGTCAAGCGGAGTAATACGATTTTGACGTAACTCATTGTGACGTAGGCAAGTTATGATATCCAAAATATTATATGTTCCTCTGAATGATTCAGCCAATGAAATAGCTTGATACAAGTGAAATTAAATTATTTCGACTGAAAGTAAAATTTTCTCAGTAAAACTAAGTTTGATTAATAATTCTTGATCAAATATTAAAATGTCTTGCTTGACGTGATTAAATGAATAAGAAATATACACGTATGCAGTACTAAAACAAAATGTTGCAGATCAATTGCACTTATATAATACCTTCCCATCTCATGTTAACAAATTCAATGTATAAGTAAAGAATTATACGTCAATTGCATTTGAAAATATGTGTCAAAACATACATTTTTAATTCTTTATGTAAAATCATTTAAAGTGAAAGGACCAAAAATATTATTAAAGGTGATATAAACAATAATGAATATTTTTGTTGAAGAATAATTACAATATATAGAGTTAGAGACATTCTTTTAAATGGCATTCTCTGCAATATTTCAGTTTTTTTTTTTTTGCCAAAATATTTATAAAGAAATGTCTGTGCATAGAGTACTGTATGAATGTTTAATGAATGACCTGGAAATGAAATTGGAAGAATTTTTATTCACTTGTAGTATCCTATGTGGTATGGAACAAAATAGAATAGAAATGTCAACAATATTAACCCAATTAACAACAATATAACAACAATATAAACAATTATCTTCTCTTTGCATGTGAGATAAAGTTCTGTAAATAACCTTCTATGTATTCCATTCCAATGTTCCATTAAGCTAGTATATTGCAGAATGCCCTACAGGATGGCAGATAATCGGGGAGAAGAAATATTGTTTTGTAAACAGTCCTATTAAGTGGCAGGCTGCCAAGGTATGTCTTTTAAGATGGCAGGAGATTTGTGATCATCCGCTGGATATCTAAAACTCACAAATAAGTTAAGAGCTCTTTTTTAGTTTATAATAAAAATACATTTATTCAATCTATTAAGTGCCATGTCTTTTTACGATTTTTTAAAAACTACTACAGTAATCATACTTAATCATATGCCTGTGAAGGCTGTGAAGGGCTTTAAAGTGAGAACTTATATTTTGGAACTCTGATCATTGGAAAGGAAGATATTCATCATGCCAAAGCCTGCAGTGACAAGGGTTACGGTCTCAACCTATAGACCACCAACTTCAAAGTACCAAGCGTTTGGCAACGTTTCATTTGCTACAGTTATTCATAAACTTAGGTTTGTCGCAGCCGATGCTTGAACCCACTTATTTCTGATCATGGAGCGAGCACTCTACAAAGTACTCGAGAATTTTTCACCCATATACTAGACCTACACTCGGCACTCAGGGCCAATGAGCAGTGGGGGCTCTTTATGCTTACCGTGACATAAGACGTATATTTCAAGATCATATTCGAAAGACCTGTGACTTTTACTTCTATTGCCTAACGCTTGGGGAAGGAACAGTCACTACCAACGTTTACGTCTTAGATTTGACACGGCGCTGCGCTCGAGAATCGAACCCAGTCAAAATGGTGCATTTCATAAGACAAAAATGATTCTTTTCTTTGATTAAATTACATAAGGTACAGAAAAAGTGTGTTTCAACGAGAAAATTTTCAAGTAATGGCTTCCGTGGGAATCCGGGTTAGAATAGGTCCTCAGTACCCACTTGCTTGTCGTTAAAGGCGACTAAATGGGGCTGCCCTTCGGATTAGACCGTATAAACCGAGGCCAAGTGTCACAGCAGGTGTGACACGATAAAGATTCCTCCCTGCTCAAAGGCCGTAAGTGCCGAGCATAGGCCTAAATTTGCAGCCCTTCACCGGCAATGGTGACGTCTTAATATCAGTGAAATATTCTGGAGAGGGACGTTAAACAGTATACAAACAATCAATCAAGTAATGGTGCCAAATTTTCTGAATTTCTCTTGTGCACTTAAACAGTTTAAAGTTCTATGCAATAAATATAATAAAAGAGGTATATAAATCAAATTGACAAATCACAATTTCACAAGATGACACTTGAATATGGTGTCATTTAATTACACAGGAAATATTTATTCATTTTATTGTAGGGACCTTATCCGGCTGTGATTTTATTTAAGTCAATTACAAAAAATTGGTAAGATTTAATGTAATTGTACGATTGTTGTTTTTGAGGTCAAATATCAAATTGCAAACTTGAAAGCATGATATACACAAAATGCAAATAATCTAAAGAAGTATATAGGGTAAGGGCCATTTAAGGCCCCCACTCAGAAAATGTTTATCTTTACTATGGAGAGGAATAAGGCAAGGATGTTACTAAAAATATATAATTAAATTTGATCTGGCGTACCGTTGCCATGGAAACCGTCGTCAAAATCACACACCTTCAGACCTCTAAATCTGGCATCTAATGCCATCTATTTTTATTTAACCTATCTTTAATTTTATACCAACTATATTGTCTAAAGTTAATGATAGGATGTATACTTTGGGATATGTCAAAGTGACTATTTTACTAAGAAAATATATTTTAAATTTAATAGGTATTCCGTTACCATGGAAACTGTATTCAAACTTATTCCTTTATATCTGAAATAACGGCTTTATTGACAATTAAGAAATCTGTAATTTTGGTAGCATCTATTAAATATTCCCCAAATGTTTATATCTATATTTTGGATACCTTAAGATGATTTTTTTACTTAGAACTATATCAAATTTATAGGCAATTCCGTTGCCAAGGCAACCATTTTGTACAAACTTATTCCCTTAGACCAGTTTTTGTTATTATTTACCAAACAAAAGCAATCGTTAATTTTTTTATACAATTTTTTTCGTTTTTTTTTTTTTTTTTTTTTGGGGGGGGGGTTAACTATATATTTTTAGGAAAAAAGAAAACAAGATATGTTTTTAAACACCACATGTATGCGCCCGGCGGCAACAAAAATCGAAAAAGCTATTTTTAGCATATATGTTACAGTCAAGTTCACAAGGTCTTTGACCTTAGTGTCATTTGAAAACACTTAACTAGTGAAGTATGTATACAAAATATAAAGTCTCTAAGTCCTATGGTTCAAAAGTTAGAGTGAAAATTCGAAAAATCTATTTTTAGCATATAGGTCACAGTCAAGGTCACAAGGTCATTGACCTTGGTGTCAGTTGAAAGTGTTTAATTAATGGAGTATGCATTCTAAATATGAAGTATCTATCTCTCGAACGGTTCAAAAGTTATGGCGAAGGTTAAAGCTGACAACAGACAGACAAACAGAAAAAAACAGACAGACAAACAGCTAAACACACAAACAGACAGACAGGACAAAACTAATATACGTCCCAAATAAATTCAGGCGCATAAATATTTAACATTTTAACAAAAACTTGGTATTGAGGGACGTAGTTGTTGACAGGAATCAACTTTTCTCTCTTACAATAAGTCTGTCCGTTAATGCAGTCCTTTCCGATAATAACCTTGTAACTTAGAAAAATTAGAAGTTTATTATACAATTATAGCCTTTTGATGAGGTCAATCCCTCGATATATAGACCTTAGAGAAAGCATATCGACCGAGCACGAAGTGCGAGGTCGATATGCTTTCTCTAAGGTCTATATATCGAGGGATTGTACCGAATCAAAAGGCTACAATTGTCAGGCGCGTAGCCAGGCGTACGTTTGTACGCACAAACGTCCACATCATTTTCAAAAAAAAAAAAAAAAAGAAAGAAAAGAAAAGAAAAGAAAAAAGGAAAAGAAAAAAAAAAAGGAGAGGAAAGTGAGACAGGCGTAATATTGTAAAGCGTACTCATCATTTTTGCAAAATATAAGTAAATTATGATTTCAGAAATAAAAAAAAATATTAAGAAACAATTTAGAATTAACGATTAAAAAAATAAATGAAAATCAACAGAATCAGTTTTAAGGGAAAATACGATAATATACACCTTACTGACATCAAAAGATTTTCCTGGATTTTGGTTTACTATCGAAAATTGTTGATTTTTTTTTTTCGACGAATTACATTCTTAAAGAGTTTCACTATTGTAGATGTCACACAATAAAACCCTAGTCAATTCCCTTAAAACAATCGATAAATTTATATAATGCCAAAAATTTCAATTTCTATTAATGGAAATTACCTTCCAACCGCAATGCTTAACTTCTGTAACGATACCCCCCCCCCCCCCCCCCATCAATGTTAACCTTATATCGGATTCATGCGATAATTCGCATTATATAACTTTATATTGAACATCAATAATCGAAAAATAGGTAAAATTAAGTTTAACCTTAAAACAAATAATAGTAAGGGCTGTCGAGTATTGACATCCGTAAGACTACCCTAAAACCAGTAGTATATTTCGTGGTCTGTCTAAACCAGTCACAACCACTCTAACCAACTATCGCATTTTACCGTACGTATTTTGTCGAGCATTAACGTTCTAAAATTGTTTAGTTGGTTCGCTTTTGGACAGATCTTTTCTCATTTTTGAGTTACTGTCCGCATTTTGTACGAGGGAAGAACGGACCTTAACTAAATTTGGCTGCGTAACAAACCGTTAAAGATAAGAAAAATGCTAGATCAGAAGGGTCAAACATGAACATCGAAAATTCACCGGCTTCGCCCCCTGGACCCATTGGGGCCTTAAGGCGGCCCCCAAACCCCCAGCCTTTCCAGGCGTCCACATCAAATGTACCCTAGCTACGCCCCTGATTGTTTTATTATTTTTTATTAGTTAATAAGAAATGTCTTAAAATCTTTCTTTATAATACGCAGTACCTTCTCATACAAGGCATTGTTATGTCATTGAATTATGACGTTACAGTAATGAAAACCAGCTGCTGTATCTGTTTTTAGAAACATCCAGTCTATAAAGACTATTGTGACGTCAGCACTATTGTTAACGTTTCCAATTTTAGAAACAACAGGTTTATAATTTTTTTGAATAGAAACATCCAGTTCGTAACACTTTTTATACTTGATCATGTGATCCAGTTTGAACCAATCAGATAGTTGGAACAATAAGGAAAAATAATAAATTCTAGTACATGTATACATTATGATTTGTGATTTGATTAAATCTCTAATTTAAAGTCTTGTCAAAAATTGTTATACCATAATCATTTATAAAATTCAAATCACTGGCAGATGAAAATATGAAAAATGCTATTAATTGGATTTTATCATTTATCATTTTACGGAGGAATTCATAAAAAAAAAACATCTGTATCATTCAGCATAATTTTGCAATATGAACATTAGAATTTCGCTTAGCATGATCATATTTGAAGTGCAGAAATAAGTAGTGAAACAACATATAAACTTGTATTTTTTTTTTATATTAATTTTATGAATTTTTAATTTATGATTCTATAGCCAAAGTGTACTTGTATTTTTTTTTTATATTTATGAATTTTAAATTTATGATTCTATAGCCAAAGTGTCGCCCGCGTGGCGCAGTAGTTAGAGTATCTTTCTATAGAGTCGGGAAGTATAAGGAGTCAATCCTTATGTTGCGGAATCGAATCCCACCAAGGGATGTGGAGACCGGTCTTTCCTTTGACTTCGTATAAACCGAGGTCCCGTGTGTAGTAGGAGATGGCACGAAAAAGATCTCTCGCTGGTCAATTGCCCTAAGTGCCGAGTTTAGGTTAGAAGCTGTTGCCCTTCATCTCCGAGTAATCAATCATTTTCTAGTCTTTTGCCTCTTCGATAAAAAATTAATTTCAACTGGTACAGTGTACTTTTTTGATATTTTTCTGACAAGAAATACAACTACACGGGTAACAACCTTGACTGTATTAAAAACTACGAAGGTAGCAATGACACACGCCACTTTCTCAACACTCAAAAAAAATGTATTTTAAAACTTCCTATCTGTAGAGTCCGGAAAAGAAATCACAATGTTTTAACTAGTTAATTAAAATAAAAAGAAATTAATTAGTATAATATTTTTTAAAAAATAAAAATAAAACAGTTGAGGTAAAAAAAAATCAGTATCATGTTGAGTGCTACTTCAGTAATCAGTAAAAAATTGTTTAGAGAAAGGGTATATGACTACATGTATATGTACATGTATAACGGGTCTTTCGTAATACAACTAAGTATAAGCCTATGTAATTTAATAATTCACACTATGATAATTTTTATAATAACAAATTAACCCTAAAAATTCAGAAATTAAATTAATGAATTATTAGAATTAAAAATGTGATGCATTTTTATTGCTTTGTAGCACCGAGACTATATAAATAAAATGTTGATTCAAAACTTTCTTACTATTATTTTTATTTATCTTTATTTATCTTTATTAGGCCTATTTATTATATTTATTTTGTACATATAAATTATGCAATAAAATTAAATCATAGAAATATTAATATTATTTTTATTGTCTAGTTGTACTCAACATTTATAGAAAAAAAATTATTTTAGTTGGTTTTATTGAAATTACTAATGCCCCGAACTTCTAAGAATAACGTTGAATTTTTTACTCGTCTGGGTGGCCGTACATTTGTTGCCTTGTAAACAGGTAAACAATGAACGATACGGGAAGAAATGACAACGTATAAAGTAGATATAGAAATATGCACACACAATGAACGTATTTTAACATGATCAAATAATTTTATAAAATGTATACTGTGTATATATTTCTTCTATGAACTGATTTAATGTACAGTAGACGAAGTTCGAGAGATTCGAAGGTCAAACTCGATCATCGTGTTCCTTGAGATCCACACCCGTACATTCACACATCAACAGATCAATGTTGATACACAAATGTACCGAATATATATATATATATATACTCTTTAATCACAAATATGTTTAAAAACAGATATGTCTAGAACTTTACGTTGGAAAAAATACATGTAAATATACATGAAGCAATCGATAGAATCCCTTCGAAATAAAAAAATTCAACACATGTCAACAACGTCGTCGTCATTCTCCGTACATGCTTGTGACGTCACGCGAGTCAGAAAGTGCTATTTTTCTCAAGGTTTTTTAATTTTTTAAGTGTGTGCGACTTTATGAACAAGATTAATTTTTTGAATGAAGACTTTCTTTGAAAATATCTTTTACGTGTGTAAATATCTTTCTTGTTCAAGGCGTCGCACATACCTAAAATCGCCGATAACGATGCTAAAAATGCCACTTTTAGGCGTTTTCTTGTAAACTAAGTCACTTTAAACCTTCAATTCTCTGCATATTACTTAAATCAACATATCAATTTAACCATAAAAGAAAAGTATAAATTTTAATCTTTCAAAAAATATCAATTTCAATGAGGTTTATTGGCGTTTAAATTGTACCAAAAACGGGGGCCAAACTATTATAGAAAACCCTATATAGTTCTTTGAAATAATGTATATCAATTCAACAATTTTCTCGGAAATCAGAATTCTGTATAAACTCTCTAGTAAATATGTGTGTCTTTTATTTTATTCCCTTAGGCTAGCTGCATTTGGATGGAAGCACATCTTCTTGAAATAGAGAGTGAAGCTGAACAAATCTTGATTCAAAACAAAGGTACGTTTTTGTGTTTTCTTTCTGTAATTTGAGTTTTTTGTGTTTTCTTTCTGTAATTTAAGGACTGAAAAAAAGTCCACTTATGGATTTTACGACAAAATGTAGAAGGATTATCAGATATTTTTATAATTTAAAAACCTACTTTAGTTTTGGCACAAAAATGAAAAGCTACTATGATTTCAAAAAAATTCAACATAACACGGACGGATATATGTCGATGTTATCAAATAATATATAGCAGGCAATTTAAACATTGGTCAGACTGAGTATATCTTGAATTAGTCAATTTGTGTATTGGTGGCATGGTTAAAAAATTATGAACATTGTCTACGACTTTTTGGGACAACCCTCGTATATATGTCAATGTTATCTAATTATATATAGCAGGCAATTTGAACATTGGTCGGACTGAGTACATTTTGAATTAGTCAATTTGAGTATTCTTAAATCAAGTAATTTAAACTAAGAAATAATAAATTTATAAGAGAAAGTAGATAAAGAAAAATAAGAAATGAAAATTTACATTTCTTGAGTGCAGTGTACCAACTTAAATTGATTGATGATATATTTCATTCGATGGACTTTTTCTCCACGTCCCACAGTGGGATTCAAAAACTCGACGTAAAGATAAACTCCTTAGCTGGCTCGCGAATAAAATTTTAACCACTGCGCCCTGTAGGAGACTCATGGGAGGCTGGGAATACCTTGATAATTATCATTTTTTCACACAATATATATTATAGATTTTGCAGAATGTTATTTCCGTATTTCGGAATGTTTTGGCAGGGTGTTTACTCTATTTACAGTGTAATAACATTTTTGATTCTCGGGCTCATTTAAGAAACCAACAGATCTAGGATTAGGGGAAAACAGTAACGGAATGAATGTGAACCATTTTTTTTCAATAAGTTAAAAAGAGTTATGCGCTGGACTACTAGTAGTATTAAAAATTTCAAAACATACCTTTGTTCAACCATTTCCTAAATGTATATTCAATAATTTTCCGAATATTAAAATATTTAACTATTTTCTTTATTTCTCAACGAATCACACACATTTAACTCCATATATTATAAAATTTAAGCCTCCGGCGATAGATGGTGGATGGGGGGAACAGATGAAGAGTCCGAGGGCACGTTCATCTGGGTGCATTCTAACACAACATTGAATTACACAAACTGGCTGGAAGATGAACCTAATAACGGGGGTACAGGTGAAAATTGCCTCGAAATACTTTCTGATGGTCTGTGGAATGACAACAAATGTGACTCTTCTTTTTACTATATTTGTGAAAAAATGATTAAATAGTAAGTTTTTTTCAATAAATGTTGTGCATGTACATATGTAACTAAGAAGCATTAAATAGCATTTCTGATTTAAGGAAGATGTTTTATTTCTAAAGAACATACCTGATACTATATTTATCATACTTTTTGAATTAAAAATAGATATTATTTTAGATCATGAGACAAAAGAAAATCCTATTTTTATTACCCCCGCTTGAAAAGCGGGAGGGTATATAGTAATCGTTAATTCCGTCCGTCCGTCCGTCCGTCTGTTACGCTTTGGGGTACCCATCTCTTATCCGCAACTCCTCTTATACCACTGAATGAACTTTGATGAAACTTTCACAGAAATTTTATTTCATATTGCCATTGTGCACCTCCTATTTTACTTTTTGATCCGACATATTTTGGGTTTCCCATGGCAAAACATGGACACTGCCATTTATACACATATGGGAGGCAGGGGGGGGGGGGGTGGGTATCATTTAGTGAGTCCATTGCTCACAGTACCTCTAGTTTCTAATGAAGTTCTGATTTTCTATGTACATGAACGAGGATTGTTTGAAAAGTCCGCAGACTTTTTAAAATAAGCAAAATATTTTTTATGTGTGAAACTTCATTCCATGTGTTTGTGTTAAGTTGTATAATATACTTTTAAATCTACACGTTTTGTAACCTTAAAACAAACTAAACAACACTTAAATATAAAAAAACATTCCATCATGAGGTTCTCAAAAATACTCTCCCTATACATTTTAGCCCGATAAAAGTGCCCTCATTAAGGACGACAGACCTAATTCGAAATTTCGCGCCACTGCGCAGGAAGTCGCGCATCTGCCTTGAATCAGATTGACGTAATTAGGTATTGCAAAAGATGATGGATATACATTCTTTAATGTTAACAAAGAGTTTCAAACGTTTACTACCAATTCAAAAATATTTTACACAATTCGATTCACATTCATTTGTTGATTCTATAAGTAAATGATTATTTTACGACATTAGCCATAAGCGCATGGCGAGTAAACAAAAACGTGTTGTGATGTTGATGACTTTCCTGACTCGCCGGTTAGGCTGGCTTTGTTCATTTGAAGCTTCGTTTTCAATTAAAAAATGAAGTGCAGCAAGTAAAAACATCGTCATAAACTAGGGCCAAATGTACGACCCCCTGTCTCCAATTATCGATACGATTTTAGAGCGGATTCTGGACCGTGGCCCGAGAGGTTAAGTTCAAGTTGATGTTTCTGATGGAGATGATGTGTAAGGAAAGATCTTTTTCTGAATAATGTCTGTTACGTTGCCTTTTCGTCCTAAAGATGAACTAAACATGCATGATGCTAAATTAACATAAAAGTTTGTAAATGAAGGAGAAAACAAGAGCCCCGAATGCAAGGACCTAACAGATGCCAAAGCTTGAAATTTCTGATGTGATATCAACACTATTCAGTATTTTATTTGGAACAGGTAACCATATTTAGATTTTTTGTTTTAGGCTAAATGTTGCATTTATTCATTATGTTTTATTATTATATTTCTTTTAATGCATCTTTAAGTCTATGTAAAAATGTTAAAGATTTTGGATGCAGTTGCAATAGGTTGTAAATGTTAAGCAAATTACCTTATTAGAGTAGCCGAGTTAATTTATAAGCATACTTAATTCTCAACAGGGATTTTCCACTATTCCCGTGTAGGGCCGAATATGGGACCCATTCCCAATTGCAAAATCACTCCATTTTTCCCAAAAATGAGCAGCCTGTGTTGAGAAATTTATGTAAAACAAACCTGGTTAGGTTTGAACTCTTAATGAAATGAGCATAATTTTTGGAGACTTGGCTAAACTTTATCATAATAGATCTCTTTTCTGAAGTAAAGTTCTAATAAAGTAAAAAATCAATTTTACCTATCATAAGTGTTAATTTATTGAAATACATCTTACTTTAAAATTTCCCAAAAAGTTGTAAAAAGTCGTAAAATTCCCAATGTTAAGGGCCTGGGTCCCATTCCCAAAGTGGGGTGGAAAGTACCAGCAATGTTGAAACAGGCTGATCACTTTATTTTTACATAATATATGTATTTTGTGCTAGCTTCATTCAATCATTGATAAAATTTTCTTATATACATGTAGCAATGAAATTAAACTAGCAAACTTCTTAAAAGATTTTACATGTGTGTTGTTGGTAATTCCCCTGTGTTACCAACATGTAATCATTAGAATCAAGTATGGCAGTATGCTATCTTATACGTCATATACCGTATAATCCATATTAACCGCCCCTGCCTCTATAAGCGCCCCCCTTAGGTCTTTTTCAATTGTCAGGAAATAAAGGCCCCCCTGTAAAGTGATTAAAATCAACAAGAATCGTATCAAAATATTGAAGAAAGTGAAAATTAAACTTATCTATCATCCAATTTTTCAGTGGAAAATGAATAATTTTGCATAATTTGGGTGGATTATCCTGAGTTTAAGTAAAGTTAGACATTATTTTAGTGGTTCCTTGTTTTTATTCATTTTTTCAAAAGATTTTTTGAAGTTAGAATATGACATTAAATATCGTAAATAGAGTACCAAAATAACCGCCCCCTTTTTACAATTTTCTAAGCACCCGGGGCGGTTAATAGGGATTATACGGTATTTGAACCCTTGAATCATTTGTTTTAATGCAAATAGTTGTTGAATTAATAGTTGTGTATCATTCATATAAATTGTTTCCTCCAAAAAAGATAATAATAAGTTGCCATCATCTTTTACAGTACATGCACTTGCGGCTTGAAAAAATTAACAACTTAAAACTGAATCACACTGATAATACTATTTTATACAAATTTAAGATGCATGTACATGTATGTAGATCACAATACTCAAATTTATTTTGCATTTCAAATTTAGATTTCCTGGCATTTTCAATCTTACAGTACCGACCAGACCCAGCCTAACACAAAGCAGTCCCAGAGCGGTCCCATTTAATGTTTTATTTTTTTTTCAACCACAGAAAAAATCTGCAGACTGAGATACTTGTACTGAGGAAACACCTGCTGTTGAAGAAAAAAACCGACTTGTTTAGGTATGTTTTTGAAGTCTTTTAAAATGAAAACTTCGATCATGACTTTTACAAAAGGGAGATAAATGGTAAAAGTCATTCTCCTATTCTTTGTACACTGACAATGCTGATTAATCATATGCTTTATTAGGGTGTGAATATTAATATTTATTTTAAGTCTTTCAGTTTATTCATATATTTTCTATGCACCCCAATCGATAGATCAGAGGCGTATATTGTTTTTGTCCTGTCTGTTTGTCTGTCTGTTGTCAACTTTAACCTTAGCCATAACTGTTAACATATAGAGACTTCATATTTGGTATGCATACTCCACTAATTAAGTTTTCAAAAGACACCAAGGTAAATGACCCTTAGTTTGACCTTGACTGTGACCCTTAAGCAAAAATTAGCTTTTCAAATTTTTGTTGCCTCTGGGTGCATATTGTTTTTTTTTTAATTTTACCTTTGTTAACAAAATGCAAAAAAATGTGTACACTTGATATTGACTGATTGAATGTTATTTATTTATCTGAATATCACATAGTCTTTTTTGTGTGTTTCAGGTAGAAACAACAATATGCCGATAGTCCAAATTGCTGCATCTATTGGAGCACCCATCCTCATCAGGAATTTTTCACGAATTTCCAGCATTTCCAAAAATCCACCTTGCAGGCATGGATTGATTGTTGTAGCTTAACACATGTGACAAGATTATTTAACCCTGATGAGAAGTCACAAGATGCAGTGAATGACACTTGAGAGCAATGAGGAGTGAGGGTTCTTTAGTGTGCCAATATCTGCTGTTCCAACCTTTACTCTCTCAACCAAAAGACCTCCAACTTTACAGCACCAGAATATATGATTAGCCGCTGGGAAATTTTTACAAACTTTTCATATGTAACAATATTGCAAGTTAATAGTGTTATTCTACACGTAAACAGCATGTACATCATTTTTTAGATATACAGATGTGATGAAATAAATAGGAACTCTAGTTAGTTTACGGTTAGTTTTACCCCACATGTATATCTCATAAAAAAACTATTTAAAAAAATCAAAGTTTGTATATAAGGTAACAGCTAATACATGTAGCTATTTAAAATGACTGAGTGAAATCATTATAAACAAACATATACAAGTAAAATATTTTTGTATATTAAATTTCATCAAAATATGTATTTGATACCGAATGGTTCTGTTTGATACTCCATAGTTAAATCTGTTATACCTGTCATCATTTTGTCCTGAAATGTGAAATACTTTATTAATAAAGTATTTTACCTGTGTGTGAAATTCTTATACTTTTACAGTTATAGTAGCCTAGACTCAGAGTACAATAACACAGGTGCATTATTGTCAAATTTTGCGCAAACATTCTCAGATTACAAATTGATAGATATTTTAGCTGAAAGGGAGGGGGGGGGTTAGATGGAACACAATAGGGGATCAAAGTTTTTCCTAGAAATACCAAGAAAGAAGATGTGTTTGTGAAACACTGATGAGCCTGTATGGCAACATAGCAAAGATTAAGCTTTTCTTAAATGCAAATTTAATTCAATGGTACCAAAAGTAGGGTATTCTCACTGGAAAACAATTGTGAAATTTGAAAGAAAGCCAATGTTAAAGTTTTTTAATAAGTACAAAAATCGTCAAGGTCAATGTAATTAGTATCAAATGAAAGGTCTTGCCACATAGAATACTTATGTAGAGCATGAAAGCCCTAGTCCTAACCATTCAGAAGTTATGGCCAACGTTCAATTTTTTAAAAAGTAGGCCAAACGTCAAAGTCAAAGGGGCAAAGTTCTTGTTATCAAATGAAAGGTCTTGTCATAATGATCAAATATGTAAGGTATGAAAGCACTAACCCTAACTCTTTAAAAGTTATGGTCAAGGTTTGCTTTTTTAAAGTAGGTCAATCTCAAAGGTCAAAAGGTCAAAGTTCTTGGTAACCATTGAAGGGTCTTCTCACAAGGATTACATATATGAAGTATTAAAACCTTATCTCTTGCTGTTCAAAAGTTGTTGTCAAGGTTAAAGTTTTTTTACAAGTACGGAAATCTACAAGGACAAGGTCAAAGAGTTAAGATTGTTGGTATCCAATGAAAGGTCTTTCAACAAACATTACATGTATATGAAGTATAAATGTCCTGGTGTCTACTATTCAAAAGATATAGCTAAAGTAAAAGTTTAAAATTTTCATGTAAAAGTGGGTCAAACTTCAAGGTCAAAAGGTGAAATGTGGTGGTACCCTAAGAAAGGTCTTGTCACAAGGAATACACATATGAAATATGAAAGTCATATTTCCAATAAATCAAAAGTTATGGGCAAGGTTAAAAATTTTGCGGACAGAGAGACAGCTTGACAGACGGACGGACACGACAAAAACTATAAACCCCCAAACTTCGTTTACAGGGGCATAAAAATCTTAAGGTAGTAATAGTTGTACTGGTTCAAATGGGGGCCCCAGGGGTAGGACTGGGCCATAATGTGTGAGGGGGTGTCAAATGAATAAATTTAAAAAAAAAATTATCTGCTCAATAACAGCAAAGCCAGTTGTTATATTAAGCATCATCAGGTTGTTTAAAATTCAAGCCACCATCCCCCCCCCCCCAATGTAAACTCTCAATACTGAAGTGATTTTGCTTTTTTTTCTCTAGCCAGCGCAGCACAGTTAAGGTGCACAATGGAAATATCAACTAAATTTTGTATTTAAAAATGTATTCGTAATCGGGATGGCGATTATGTTTAGTACATTATTTATATTAGATAATTGTAATTATGATTAATAACTACATATCGAGGACGATTATATTTTGTATTTAGACTAGTCACGTGATGCGGCAGTCACGCGATTTTAGCACATTGACTTGAAGTATTGATGTTACATATAAATGTCACTAGTGCAAGGGCATAACCAAGATAAATTTCCAAGTTTAGTATATAAATATTTTCAACACGCATTATAGTTTCGAAAAAGTGCTGCGATCCTGTCTAAATTCTGCGATTTCATAGTTAAAATTATACTTGTATGACCGAATGCTATATTTTTTGCTGGTCAGCGGCATGAAATATTGATATAATTAAATTGTTTTTAAGATTTCATCAGGATCGCAGCACTTTTCAGATACCTTAATAGTTCTATAGTTGAAATATAAAAGCTTTCTTTGATCCATAGAGTGTATGCCCTTGCACTAGATCGATTTATTAAGACCCCCACATTACCCTCCGATGTACTTGCATACAAATATACGGCAGTGTCAATTAAATACGTAATGTACAGAAAATATATTAATAAAATAGTGAAGAAGACATTAAATTCAAGTTATTGCCCCATAGAATATTTGTAAATAATATTTAATTTAATTAGAGAATGCATATTTTGTTGAGAAAATATTACTTGATCTATCTCTCACTGCATACAAACTACGTCACATTGTAAGAAATGACGTCATATTGACTACTGTATTGCGATCAGTGACTTGTTTATAACTTGTTATGTGGGATTTAACTAACGACAATTCAACACGCTGTAGTAAGTTTTTATGTAGTTTGATGATTTCTTACAGGTTAAATTAGCAGATAAACTCATTTTGTGGTATTTTAAAGAAATGTTGTATGACGTATATTGTGTATGATGTCATAGTCAAGTTTTCCCGTACAAATTAGGCTCCGCCTCCTATTTGTAACCTTAACTGTGCTGCGAGTGTGCTAAGATGACCAATGTCGCTCATGAGCCTTTTGTTTTTCTGTACTCTATTTTCGTGATGAATCTATCAGTGTTTGACTATTTGATCATATACAGTAAAGCACGCATATAACGAAAAATCAAAAACACCTATCTTGAAACAGTCCCTTATACGTTAACTTTTACTATCTATGCTTATTTTTAATTTGACAAACACTGTATCAGGTACAAGTATTTAAGTTAATTACAGGTATGCTAAGAAAATATTAACTTTTGAAATAATCAGCCTTTCAGATATTGATTCACATGGGACGTGGGTCACAAAATCGTACTTTGAGATAATCCCTAGAGTATTATATGCATTTATTTCACATAAATCCTATTTTATTCACCATCTCTAGAGTTTTAAACAACTTTAAATTATTACTTTTATTCAGTGTAAAAGTAAATTGAAGAATAAGGAAATAAAACGACACAATTTATTTTGCAAAGGTATTTTCAATGAAAATTTCCCCCAAAATATGCGATTCACCAGAGTTTGACACACCCCCTTAAAAAATCTAGGCCGATGACCTATAATAATTTTTTGGCATTATTTGCTACTAAATTATCTTGTTAACATTGTATCTTAATATCAATAAAAATTCTATTGCAGAATTTTTTTAATCATCACTTTTATACCACAAACTCGCATTTTCCCATTACTTCCTATAGTAATCATCGATTTTCGTTGACTACTTTTGAAACGCTCCCTATTAAAAATCTATATCGATGACCATATATTTTTTTCATCGATTTTAACTCACAAAAAGTCACTTTACCTCATATTAAAATTTGAGTAAATTTTCTATTGTAGAAATGAATTAGGTCCGTCGTCGTTAAAACATTTCTCTATCACTTGAAATATATTTTGCTATATTGTAACATTTTTTTTTCAATGGGTTCATTTTGTTTCTTCAATGTCATACTTTGTTACTTATGTGTAATCGTGCTTTCACTGGATCAGCTACTGTGAAGTCTGTTTTCGAACAGATCACCATTGTTTTTCTACAGTCTCTATCGTTTAGATTCTACCTTTTTCATGACCAAAACACAAGCAAGGCCCTTTTTGACATATTTCTCACTTTATCCTCTTTAATATTTTAATATTCTGGAGATTTCAGAGTACACAAAACTGTATGGTACTCTAGGAGGTTGTTCACCTTCATCTTTGGATAAAGACTTTTCAATGAAGGATACATTATCACGGGTATTTTTGTAAACAAAGCGAAATATTAAATCAATATTCGAAATATGAAACCCTGTTACAATTCTTTATTTGAACAGCTAGGATATTCTCCGTTTTAGTGCCATTCTACAAAAGATATGAAATCAGACATTTTTGGTATATTCGTTGTAAATCGTGAAATTTTGACCTGCTCTGTGATCCCTGTTTGTTCGGGGAAGTGATCCGGCAAAGTCCAAGTGTACTCTTTCCATCGAACTCCCGGCTCGATAACTTTTCATTTATTATAATTAATTTGGAAATGAACTACTCTTATTTTTAGCACATACATCACAGGAAAACATTGCGACTTTTACCATCCACCATCCGAGTCAGTGGGTTCTCGTCAAATAATTCCAGTTTCATTTATGTAAAAACAGTCTATTCCCTGAAGATAGCATTTCTGTTACGGATTACAAATTACCATGTTATTTTCGGTAGTTAAACACAAAAAATTTAAGTTATACCTAAGGTAAGTAATGGCTTCAAATAATTTTGAATTATCATAGCCAAATCTTTAGGACCCATATGATATCAAAATTCCCGCAGTTTCACTTGGATACCTGAAATTTCCTGGGATTAACTTCCTCAATCTTGGGATCTAAGACTAATATTCTATTGACAACGATTTAAAAAAAAACAAGAATGTTAAGGGGAACCTGTTGTCAAGGGAGAGTATCTTCCCAAGAAATGGTTACTAAACCCTGACCGAGATTTTGATCTAACATCTCTCAAACACCCCGCTCAGAGGACTCGAGACGAACTCTTTGCTTGCACAGACGATTAATTAAAGAGTTATTCAGCTGGATAATGGTATTACGTCGTCTATCTAGATATTGAAATCATTCCAGCGCTTATACTCGTCGGCAATATATATATCAGACTATGATGTTCCTTCCTCACGCTCAACTCTGCAATCAGTAGGTAATGTTGAAAATTTCTGGTGAATTCGACAACCGTCAATAACTCCTTTCTACTACTGAAATACTGAACATGTTTCTGCTTACTTCTCCTGACAAAAGGGCCCTATCATACCCTATTGTCGTTTCTGTTCTGTCCTGGATGTGACTACGTTCCCCACCTACTGCATGATTAGAGGAGTCAGTATCCAGGATAAAGTGTTCATAAATGTTTGGTATATCTAGAACTGGGGTCTCGACATTAACTGGATGAGTCCTGCGAAGATACCCTGCTTCTCTTCACCAAACCAGAAACCACTCTTTTCGGTTATCTTAAGGATTTAGCTCTGGGGAATAAATTGAATGGTAATTGATGAAGCCAAGAAAACATTCCACGAACTTAGCATAACATGGAAAAGGCCCCATATTAACTCCTTTCTCGCTCACGGTTCTACCAAGGAAATCATACTAAGTCCTAAACAATGTAATACAAACATGTACTGTTATTTTAACTCTGTTATTTTAAACAACATGTTTTCCTTTTATATTTACAAGTTTAATTAAAAAGGAAATTAAAAAAAAGAGAGAAAAAAAACATTTGCATTGACTGAAAGGCAAGTTGCAAATATCGTTTACGATACTTGAGGAAAGGGCATTTATAAATTTTAATCATCAATTTTAATAAATATCACATTTACTTTACCCTAATAGACCTTTGATCTACTGCAGAAAATACAACAAGAGGCCCATGGGCCACATCGCTCACCTGAGTAACTTTGGAGCTGCAGTTCTTTACCAGATTTCCCCTCTTCTTATATATAGTGTGCCCCCCAACCACCACCACCACCGGTCGTAATTTTAATGATTGAGAATCTTCACTACCCCAGGATTCTTTCACCTAATCTTCAGCATTCATGGCCCAGTGGTTCTTGAGAAGAAGATTTTTCCTATATATTTCTATATAAAACTTGGATTCTCTTTTGTGTACTCAATCTCCCCCGGGGGTCATGATTTTAACAATTCAGAATCTACACTGGACAAGGATGCTTCCACATAAGTGTTACCTTTTATGGCACTCTGGTTCTTGAGAGGAAGATTTTAAAGATTTTTCCTATATATTTCTATGTAAAATTTGGATTCCCTTTTGTGACCCCGTCCTACCCCTGGTGGTCATGATTTTAACAATTTAGAATCTATATTACCCGAGGATGCTTCAACGTAGATTTCAGCTTTTCTGGCTAACTGGTTCTTGATAATAATATTTTTTAATGTTCCCACCTTGTTTGTCTTTTCTTGATTATCTCCCCTTGGAAGTGGAGCTGGTCCTTTATCAACACTTCACATTACCCAAGGATGCTGTGCACTAAGTTTGGTGAAACTTGGCCCAGTGGTTCAATTCTTGAGAAGAAGTTAAAAATGTGAAAAATTTACAGACGGACGGTCCTGATGGACGGACGGACATACAGAAGGGCAACGAATAAGAGTTGATCTGAAAAGCTCACTTGAGCTTTCAGCTCTGGTGCGCTAAAAACTAGCAAAGAAACTTTTTTGCGTTAGTTCATTCTTTTATCTTAAATAAATGATTTAAATAAAATATCGTATGCAATTTCTTTTTCTTGTTATATTATATATATTGTTATAAAGAGAAATGCAGATGGTTGTGCTTCACATTTTTAAGAAAGAAATTTAGACGTTGAGAAAGCATGAACATTCCGCTTTAAGTATACAACACATTTACTTAATGATTAATACCTGTGAAGTCACTATTTCTAAAAACAAATTTTCCATTTCAATGATGTTTTTTAATATGTATTTAGCTACAAGGAAATTTATGTCCTAATCAAACTTATTTAGGGAAGATTTGATCCATGCTTTAAGCTGGACACTTCTCATAATTAGGCACTGTAAGATGGGTTTATAAAACCTTCGATTTCGTAACACTGAATTGCACACTCAAAACTCGTCGCCGACATGTAATATTCCATTGGTGGTATTAGATTTTTTGCGTTTATTCCCGTTTTTTATGTGCATTTCCTGATTGTAAAAAAATGTATTGACCAGTTTTTTTTTTATTTACATGATAGTTTTTGTCCTGTTTTGGAAAAAATGAGATTTATAAGAGTAGTGTTCAGCCTTTTAAGGGAAAAAAAAGAGCGCATACGCAGATCTGGGGTTATGGTCGAAGGGGTTCGGCACTTAATTGAAGGGATTGCGGAACTATGGGAAGAAATTGTATAATAAACTCTTCAAAAAAAGAAACGCATAGTAGGAACAATGCTCTGAAAAATGTATGATAGTTTTGTCATACCTTTTATTTTTGTATGGTTACGATGTATTCGAGTGAAATGCATGAGTTTTTAATGCAATTGTAAACTTTACAGCTATTCTACGAGTCTCAAAGACAAAAAGACCTGATTTTGCAAAATTCATTTTAGTTTTCATTTGTTGAATTCCGATAAAATTCCTTCAGGTACAAAGGGGCTATCAAAAGCGGGGGTTCTCGATATTTTGAATCTGGTTTTATCTGAAAAATGACGCTTCCTAAAATTGCTGCATCTGAATATTGCGTGGCACAAAAAGGAAAATGGACGACTGGAAGCAGGGGTGCCGCAATCTACAATTGCAAGAGGTTTTAATGTTACACACAGACCATATCTAACCTATAAAACATAAACCATTCACATCGAACACCCAATGTTCGCAAAAAATATGGTAGACTACGTGTGACATCAGCAGCACAGCATCACTTCCGAGGATTACGTTAATAGCATGAATGTAATGCAAGGATGTCATCTAAAGCATAAGCTATCCCTGAACTGCACAGATTATCTAACAAGACCGTTTTCCGTTGACTACGAATTTTTGCAAGAGGATTATTCATGCAATTGCTTCGACCCCACAACACCCCAAATATCGACTTCAAAGATCTCAGATCAATAGAGTATGACCACAGCATCACTGCTGAACTCTTTGGCTAACCTACTAATCCAGAATGTTTATCTGAAAGCCTCCTATAAATTTATGAGTGTTTATGCTTTGTAATGAATGTTAGACAGATAACTGCCTCCAGGACGTTAAAAAAGTTGGTGGTGGTAGTGTAATGATATGGAAAACGGTATTATATGAAAGTAAGATTGATCTGGTTCGAAATCAATGGACTTTGATGAAAAAAGGTACTCTAACCATGTTCTACCTACACATACCCATTCAAATTTGCAGCATCCTAGAGCCCTATTGCAATCTCACAATACACAGCCACATATGGCTCGTTTGACACACCTATTCTTGCAAAGAAACAACAACCTGTTTCAGTCACAGTCATCTAAATCGCTAGATTTAATCCAAATTAAGCAGCATTGGACAAAATGGATTAAAATGATTTGCAAAGACAATCGCATCCCCAGACTCTGCAACAGCTGACTAAAGTTCTACATTTGGAGTGGGAAAGTATTCCTATACAGTTTTTATTACACACGTTTGCTTCCATTAGATGCCGTTTGTGGCTATCATTTGTGTCGGGGGGGGGGGGGGGCATACCAGATATTGATCTTTAATGGTCTTAAACTGACTATAATTTTAAAATTGTTGAGTAATGATAACATTTAGATAGTATTCCTGTTGCTTACCACATTTCTGTTTTATCAATGCATCATTTTACTAAATTATCTTTATGTTCAATTTGTCACTAAAATTCTACTATGCGTTTCTTTTTTTGAAGAGTATATTTCATTGCAATGTATTAAAAGCTTCTTAAGATATCGTTCAGATTAAAGCACACACAGAATGTATAAGAATAGGACCTTTATCTTTGACCTTTGGACTTCAAATTGTAAAGGGGTCATTTTAGGCTTTACGAAGTTATAGTATAAAAGTTTACTACAAGAGTTCAAAAGCTTTTTTTGGTTCAAGTTGGAAACTTACTATTTTGATTTTATATTTAATTCTAATTTTGCAGACTAAACATATTTGGAGAATGGAACGGCTGAACGTTGAAAAGTTTTTGTACACAATGAGGAAACAACACTTTAGAATCTCAGTCGCAATATAGATTGTACTCAAAAACACTTTGAACAGGAAGATATAACAAGGATGCACACAAACAATCGATTGAAATAGATATTCAAATTATAAAAAGATAGATATTGTTTTAAAAGTACACGAAATTGTTTATAACCATGTCCGTCACACATGTGCGTATTTGGATACCTTTTTATATTTAGTCTGGTCCGATTTATAGACAAAAATACTTTAACGGCAAATAATTATTATTTGGTCCAGCATAGTTTTTCAACCTATTTCGAGTATGCTGAATCTGAAAAAATATGCTGGCTTTCATGAAAATGGCGTTAAAGAGGACAAAATGGCGATTCAAAATGGCGGACATATAATTTTTCTAATTTTCACTTAATATCGTTCAAAAAGGAGAAATAATGTGTGAATATCTCAATGAATTTACTACAAGTATCAAAATGATAATAGAATGCTAAAATTATTAGTTTAACTTAGAAAATTTAGTAGTTTGTACACTTAATTCGAATTTTCTCTGATTTATTTGTCTATTGTTTCTATATTCTGTATTGTTCGGGATTTTACATTTGCAAACATCCATACACTGCAAATTTGTGTGTTTTCCTTTGCATCTCACAATTCTACAACTGAATAATGGTGAAGCTGTAAGTTAAAAGTCAAAATAGAGATTCAAAATGGCGGATATTCATATTTTTCCAAATTATTTCTTAATGTCGTTTAAATAGGAGAAAGGACTTGTGAATATTTTACTGAGCGTAGTACAATTATGAAAATGACAATAGAACACTAATATTATCATCACTTTGATTTGGTGAAATTTAGGGGTTTAAATTTGAAATGTGTTAATTAGCTCAAAATGGCGATTCAAAATGACATCGTATACATGTACACTCGAATTTCGTGAAAAACTCAAACTGCTCAATTCTGAGTCGTTCTGCAGAAAATAAATTAATGTTTTTTTCTTATTTATATAGTATATATAGTATATTGATTAGTCTATTAAATATGAACAAACAAAATAATTTAGTTTCACTTTTTGTCTGGAAATTGCTAAAACAAACTAAACTTAAGTTTTTCCAAACTTTCCCCTCGTATTCGACCGTGTTCCAAAGCATTTGAGCCAGCCCTGTCCGCCTAAATCACTCCTGAATCGCTGTCTTTATCAACGCGCACTTCTACTCAAACATCCCTCAGCTCACCATCAAATATAACTGAAGAAATTCTTGTTTGTTTCATTGATATTTTGTACTAGCTTTTGAAATTAGCACTTATAAGAGCTAAGTATTATCCCCTAACATCTTCTATTCCAGCTTTATGGTTAATGTTTAAAAATTAAATTTTGTCTTCCAAAATCTTATGCAAAATGAACTAGAGATACTGTGAGCAATTAGCTCACCAAATGATACCCCGGCCCTCGATCCGTATGAATATAATAACAGTTCCATGTTTTGCTATGGTAAAAACAAAATATGTGTCGGATCAAAAAGTAAAATAGGAGGTGCACAATGGCAATATGTAATAAAGATTCAGTGAAAATTTCATCAAATTTCATTTAGTGGTATGAGAGGAGTTGCAGATAAGATATGGGTACCCCAAAGCGTAACAGACGGACGGTTGAACATATCGATCACTATATACACTCCTGCTTGAGAAGAGGGGGGTATAAAAAAATCTCTCATATTCAAGACATGTAGCTTTCTATTTTGTGACTGTATAGATTCATTGTCTTTTTGGGTAGAAAGGTCATTCTATTAGCAAGAAAATTCTCAAAGTTTATCATCTGGAATCACATTGTGTGCATATTTTGGTGAGAACAGTTGTATAATCATGCAATTTGACAGCGCTTGCAGATCCCTTGTGATTTCTTTCACGTACAAGCTTTTGTACCAATAGGTCTAAGTCATTCTTGACTTTAATCTAGGCAACACTTCCCTTGACAACAAAATTTTCTTGAACACTCCAAGAACTTTACATGCAAGGCAACTTGATCAGACTTCTTTGTTAGGATAGTGTAAGGTCGTATCAAGAATCAAGGGGAAATTGAATACAAACATTTTCCTCTTTCAGATTTTGTAAATTTCGAAATTTAAATACACTTTTGAATACAAGGTTATCCGTTAACAACATGAAATATTTATGAATACTTTTGAATCTTTGACTGAGAATAACAAAATGCAAATGCAGGGACTCAGAATCATAGTTAGACAATCAAGAAAATTTATGGTTTACGTATATTATACTGATAATTCTTAAAAAAATATGTTTTTATTTGGATATTATAATATATTCAGATGTATATGCTGTAGCAATTACTAGCCCTCTTATTGGTCGTGGTCCATCATTTTAAAAATCATACTAACTTATGTTGCATTAGACCTTCCACATGAACATAAAACTTTTTTTTCTAAAAATAGATAAAAAATTTCTTGCAACTGATATGAATTAGCAACCCTCGAACTACAATGTTCACTCGATTTAATATTCGGGGAATACTGCTCTTAGGGTAGGTTAATTTTCATATTGTCTTCTAAAAAGCAATTGTTGTATAATACTATTAACTTTTTATATAGAGAAGCATGGTGAGACAGATAGTAGGTAAAATATCTTCGGAACTGTCGTCAAAAGCTTATCTTAATAATAGAAGTAATCAAACAATAATCCATGTCATAAAAATTCTAAGTCAATTAAAAAAATATCCCCCATCTTCCATTGCATATTTGATCATTATTTCATTAATAAAAAAACAAATTGTAATTTATTTTCTGCAAAACGACTCAGAATTAAGCAGTTTGAGTATTTTACGAAATAAGAGTGTATATGACGTCATTTTGAATTTCCATTTTGAGCTAGTTAATACATTTTAAACTACTAAATTTTCAAAATCAAAGTGATAATATTAGTGTTCTATTGTTATTTTACGTAGTTGTACTATGCTATGTACTATGTTATATATTCACAAATCCTATTTAAACGACATTAAGAAATAATTTTAAAAAATATGAATATTTGCCATTTTCAGTCGACATTTTGACTTTTAACTTACAGTTGCACCATCATTTAACTGTAGAAAAGAGAGATGTAGGAGAAAAATACATATCTGCAGTGTATTTATGTTTGCAAATGTAAAATCCCGAACAAAGCAGAATATAGAAACAATAGACAAATAAATCAGAGAAAATTCGAATTAAGTGTATAAAAGACTAAATTTTTTTTAGTTAAACTAATAATATTAGCATTCTATTATCATATTTATACTTGTACAACACTCAGTGATATATTGACATATTATTTCTCCTTTTTGAACGATATTAAGAGAAAATTTGAAAAATTGGATGTCCGCCATTTTGAATCGCCATTTTGACTCCTTTAACGTCATTTTTATGAAGGCCAGCATATTTTTTTCGGATTCAGCATACTCGAAATAGGTTAAAAATTATGCTTGACCAAATAATAATTATTTGCCGTTAGAAGTTATTTCTAGCCTTCTTTTTAAAAATCAGGACCAGACTAATTTAAACTAATTGAATTCAGCTCAGCACAGAATGGTCGATGCACTGGGCCTGGCGTTATAATCTGATGCAAGTTGGAATTAAGATACAGAAATTTGTAATAATTGTTAGACAATAATCATTTTGTCCTTTAATCATTTTGTACAACTTAATTTTCTGAAAAATCGGACTCCAAAATGTTGAAACAGACTTGAATCAAAATTTCAAGTTAAATGTTTATTAAATATTGAATTAATCGATATCACCTCTTTTGGAAAATAATGTGGAAAAATATTCAAGGAGAACATGACTTCTACAGGATTAAAATACATAAATGTTTTAACTAAAGCTTAAGATGCTTCATGGTCACTGGGCCAAAAATTAATTTAACCTATCTGGAAAATATCGCTGAATAAATAAGAAATTTTCATTTCCTTGTAGTGACCGGTTCTTCCGTCTTCCATTCCTAAAAAAGAAATAGAAAATAATTTGAACATATACGAAAAAACCCAAAGAAAAACATAAGCATTAATATGAACTTTTCAAGATAAAAAATGTAGAAATATTAATATAATAACAAATTCCAATTAACAGACCTTTGATCTGCTGCAGAGGGTTTTAGTACAACGAGGAACAAGAGGGCTGTTTACACAAAACTTATTAGATTTGATTATTGCTTCTGTAAATGAAATACCGTTTGCATTATTTATGTACGCTGTGTTTTCTAAAAGGTAGCAATTAGTAATTATTGAAATGATTCGCACTTCGGTGTAGGTATTGTCTTCCCACAAATTTTTATTAAAATAGAAAATTTTTCTATTTTCAATAAAAAATTGTGGGAAGACAATATATTAAAGCACTCTCATTTCCAAAAGACAATATAATAAAGCACTATATATATATTTAAATACTACCATTTTGTGAAGACAATATATTAAAGCACTCTCATTTCCAAAAGACATCCAAAAATATGAATTTGAAATGCTTAATTGTATTTTTGCGGAGATATTCAAATCAACTGATATGACTTTGATTTTATTCTCATTTCATCCATTGTACACAAGTTAACTCCTCTGTTGATATTAAAAGTTTACTTGAGCTTGTGTATATATGTTATATTTGGAGCAAGTATTCATTCATGTCAAGTTAATACAGTGAAACCTGTCTAATCCGACATGCTCTGGGAGACAAATTTTGTGTCGTAATAGACAGGGTGTCGGATTGCACAGTGTTAAAAACAAGGAAAATACTAATGTGGGAACGAAAATTATTGTCGCAATTCACAGTGTGTCGGATTATTCAGGTGTCGGATTAGACAGTTTTCACTGTACTGTCAGTTCGATATTGTCCACATTACAACGTAGGCAGAATATTGTGATTACATACAGAAATCCACATTGCTTTCGTTCATTATAAAGACATCAAAGACACTGCAAACTTAGCAAAGTTGATGCGATATCGAGTTAACATCGTCTACATTGTAATTATTTCTACATTCTATGTCAACATTGTCGACGTCTATATCGTAAAGTATACTGGTCTGATATTTAGAGTACATTGTCTACAATGTAATTCTTTCCATGTGTAGATCGTCGACATCGCAGTGTCGATTTGATACTGAGTTTACATTTCTTAGGCTGCGATGTTGATAATTTGAACGATGTATACTAGAAATATGATTCAGCATTAAAACGATTTCGAATCATCCTACTTTAAAATGTCGACAATGTGGACAATGTAAAATAGAAAATAAAACAATGTAATTAACTCAACATCGATTCCATATCGTCCAACGTATCCAATATGGACGTTATAAACGTTGTAAAAGAGAAAACAGAATGCAACGTTGAAATAAAATTGTCTCGATATCACTCAACATGCAATGTCGACAATGTAAACGATGTAAAGAAGAAAACAGAGGACAATGTTGAAACGATGTCTCCTTGATATCGTCCCACATTGCAATGTCGACTATGAGATCGATATGTACAAGAAAACAGCAGGCAACAGAAACAATGCTAGCTGAACGAGGAGCAATATGTTAATGTATTATAAATTATAAGGCATATGCAAATGTACTTCGATGTAGACAATGGAGATAGAACATCGTGCAGCTTGCACTTGACAAACTAATTTGAACATAGGTACCTCAATTCATCTGTCGACTTGGTATATTTTAGTTATATTTTCATTGATCCGCTTTTTGGATCCAATTAAAAGACACACATATGCTAATTTTTTTTTTTATCAGTATCAGTGATATTAAGCACTTTTTAAGATCATCCTTTCTTTTAATGCCTTCCAAATTTAAAAAGAAAATTAAATGATACCGA
Source organism: Saccostrea cuccullata (assembly GCF_032062105.1). Classification (NCBI taxonomy): domain Eukaryota; kingdom Metazoa; phylum Mollusca; class Bivalvia; order Ostreida; family Ostreidae; genus Saccostrea; species Saccostrea cuccullata. The sequence continues at coordinate 230,667 of NW_026924719.1, forward strand.
GTCACACACTCTGAAAAAGAATGTTTTTACAAATGTCATTTTCTAATTAGGAGAGAACTTTCTTAAGGAATGGATGAGAGGGGTTAAATTCAGGTTCTTAAACTGCTTAAATTGATATTCGAATGTTAAAATAATATTAAAAAAAAATTGAAAGTATTTCTTTGCATATATAAATGAAAATTGCTTTCAACATGCAACTGATCAGGTATGATAGTACTTTCTTTAAATTTAAAATATAAATCAATAAAGATTCAGGAGACTCTTACATTTCAATTAATTACCACTCCTGGAGAAAGACGAAACAGTCATCTTATCACTTCCTATTTTAATAACAATAACTGTTTTATATTGATGATCCCAAGTATTCTCAAAGGGAAACGAACAATGTATGTGTTCTGTGCATGAACGTGCAATATATTAAATTCAAAACTGGCATCTTTATGTTTCATCAATGCCAGTTCATACAAATAGTTAAAAACTATTGCTTTGTTAAAGTAGACATTCCTCATTGACAGATTACAGGGTTTTCATTATTTGCATCTCTAGTGTGTATTATCTTCCGTTATCGTGCTGGCCATGCAATATAATTACATAACAACATTGTATTGTGGATTCGTTTCTGTTATTTTTAATGATTAAATATTTTCTCCGTGGCCTTTTATTGGTCATTAAAAATAAAAAAAAAATGAATGCATCTTCATGATCATAACATTGTCCATTAGATATAGCCACATACATGTACATTTGAGGTGAACATTATATATACTCTTCAAAAAAAAGAAACGCATCGTGGAATTTTAGTGACAAATAGAATATAAAGATTTTTTAGTAAAATGATGCATTGATAAAACAGAAATGTGGTGAGCAGCAGGAATACTATCTAAATGTCATAATTACTCAACAATTTAAAAATTATAGTCAGTTTAAGACCATTAAAGATCAATATCTGGTATGCCCCCCGCAGACACAAATGATAGCCACAAACAGCATCTAATGGAAGCAAATGTGTGTAATAAAAACTGCATAGGAATACTCTCCCACTCCAAATGTAGAACTTTAGTCAGCTGTTGCAGAGTCTGGGGATGCAATTGTCTTTGGCAAATCATGTTAATCCATTTTGTCCAATGCTGCTTAATTTGGATTAAATCTAGCGATTTAGATGACTTGGACTGAAACAGGTTGTTGTTTCTTTGGAAGAATAGGTGTGTAAAACGAGCCATATGTGGCTGTGTATTGTGAGATTACAACACGGCTCTAGGATGCTGCAAAATTGAATGGGTATGTGTAGGTAGAACATGGTTAGAGTACCTTTTTCCATCAAAGTCCATTGAATTCGAACCAAATCAATCTTACTTTCTTATAATACCATTTTCCATATCATTACACTACCACCACCAACTTTTTTAACGTCCTGGAGGCAGTTATTTATCTAACCTTCATTAAAAAGCATTAGCACTCTTAAACTTATAAGAGGCTTTCAGATAAACATTCTGGACTAGTAGGTTAACCAAAATGTTCAGCAGTGATGCTGTGGTCATACTCTATTCATCTGAAATCTTTGAAGTCGATATTTGAGGTGTTGTGGGGTCGGAACAACGGCATGAATAATCCTTTTACAATAATTCGTAGTCAACTGAAAACGGTCTTGTGAGATGATCTGTGCAGTTCAGAGATAGCTAATGCTTTAGATGACGTCCTTGCATTACATTCAAGCAATTTCGTCTCCTCGGAAGTGATGCTGTCTGCTGATGTCACACGTAGTCTGCCTATTTTTTGCGAACATTGGGTTTTCGATGTTAATTGTTATGTTTTATAGGTTAGATATGGTCTATGTGTAACATTAAAACCTCTTGCAACTGTAGATTGCGGTACCCCTGCTTCCAGTCGCCCATTTTCCTTTTTGTGCCACGCAACATTCAGATGCAGCAATTAAAGGAAGCGTCATTTTTCAGATAAAACAAGATTCAAAATATCGAGAACCCCCGCTTTTGATAGCCCCTTTGTACCTGAAGGAATTGCATCGTAATTCAACAAATGAAAATTGAGATCAAAATTTTGGGGAAAATTTTGCAAAATCAGGTATTTTTGTCTGTGAGACTTGTAGAATAGCTGTAAAGTTAACAATTGCATTAAAAAATCATTCATTTCACTCGAATACATCGTATTCATACAAAAATAAAAGGTATGACAAAACTATCAAAAATTTTCGGGGCATTGTTCCTACTATGCGTTTCTTTTTTTGAAGAGTATATCTCGTTTTATTTATATGAAGACAAGAATTTTGAATTGATCGTAATCCTCTGCATTCATCTTATTGATATTATGCAAGTTTTATTTTTAGCTTCATTTATTCTGTATGTTTTCTATGTTTAACATCCTTGTTTACTTTTATATCTGTAAAGCATATGTTTTGGTTCAGAAGGTATGATTGACAAAAATTCAGTCAACCCACATTTTAGCAATATTTTACAATTTGTTGTATTCTTTTGAGAATTTGTTTTCTCAAAATTCATTTCGAAATCAAAGAAAATGAATGATCTCATCAAATAGCAAAACAAAAATAATTTGACTTTCAAAAAACATTAAGATGATAATTAAGAAATAACTAAAAAGTTTATAAACTTAAATGGGAATTGAAGTGGGTCGGTCACGTGATCAAATCCTGTGAATGCCGAAGGCCTTCTCAGAAGATTTGATTACGTACCGACCCACGTATCTCTCTCTCTCTCTCTTTCTCTCTCTCTCTCTCTCTCTCTCTCTCTCTCTCTCTCTCTCTCTCTCTCTCTCTATATATATATATATATATATTTATATATAAAAGAGAAAGTATTAAACTGTAAGCTTTAAAGCCATTGAACAATTACCAGCACCTATAGTGTCACGGGACCTCCCCATTTATGGTCTTGCCCGAAAGAATAACTTTAAGTTCATGAAATATTGTCGACTATTTACATTTGCGATGCTTTTTACTAGCTAACATTATTTAATTGATTTAAATGCCATTGTCGTGTGCATGAAATATGCATGGAGAACTTCAGCTAAAATTATATAACATTTACATTAAAGAGGCGTTTATTAAATGTAAAGATTTAGGACAGCAAGAAATTCAAATATGTCGATACAATGAATTTGTTGGGAAATGCAATTTATAATAATAAAGTCAAATGCTGACTGACATTTTTCATACAAATAGTTAGGCAATTATATACAAGTAAAAAGTGAATTGTCCTGGGATTTTTCCGTTATTTCCCGATCGTGACATGTAGCCGACGACGGATGTGACCGGTCGGCAAGGGATGCTCACTCTTCCAATTCACCCGATCCCTCTGAATTTTTGGAAACCGTGCATGTTTTGCTTAAATTTTGTATTGATTAATGTACTTTTGAGGCTGAATATTATTTGATATTTCCATATAGTTCAATATTGCAACACCATATACATATTTGGATTTAAGTGCGCCATTAATGCTATATTGTTTTAAAAATTATAATGGAAAACTCATTTATTCTATTTTATATGTAATTAACATTGACCTCAGTATATGTACATGCTTAAGTATAAGGGAAAATTGGCTATAAACAAAATTCAAAACAATTATCGCTAAAAGCAAAGATTGTAATTTCCAAATCTAAAATGAATGATTATAAAATACACAAGATATATCCGAATTATGTCTATGATACATTTTGATTCCGAAGTGAAGATAAATGCAACAACAAGACACGGTGACCCTTTTTTCCACTGGAAAAAAACTTACTAGTATACAATAAGGCCTCATGTCGCAGTATATGTGACATTGGATTAAAAAGCGTAAACTGACCCAAACCTGGGGCCTGTTTCATCGAAGATCACACGCCCATTCTTAGAGCTACCCCGGCGTAAAGCTGGGACAAGCATAACGGTTTGCCTTCTATCAAAGAGCGTATCTTGATGCCGGGACTAAATTTAGGCCAAAATTTTACGTCCACACATGCCAATGGTGAGGCATACGTTCGGGCGCAAACACAATTAAGCAAATAGTAAGGAACTATTTTCTTTAGCTACATGTACCTAGAGTTAAGTATATCGTAATCACTCTATGAACCTTCGTCCCATTTTAATAAACATAAGCCAGATAATGAATCATGCATTCGAGTTGACAAAACTATGAGTATTTTTTTAGACATAGAATGCATTTTCATACAGAATCCTTAGTAGTAAATATGTAAAGTTTATTTCTTGATTTAAAATATGTTCCTGTGTAAATCCTCTTGTTTCATGCAAATATATATTTCCTACGAAAATACAGATTTAAAACCTTTTTCTGTCTAAAACCTAATTAATTATATGTACACGAATCAGTTTTTATGGAATCTAGACATTAATTATCGACTGCGTAGTCATTAACCTGTATCAATTTCGGGTAGGGTATAACAGTTACAGTTACTGACAGTAACCCCCTCCCCCCACGAGTGTCTGTAATTAAAACTCTAAAATAGATATTCCAGCTTGATTGTAATACATTCTCCTTTCACTTTTAAGACTTTCAATATTGAAAATGTAAAAAATAAATTTATTTTTACAAGGTTTAAAAAAACATGCCTCCTTCAAAACCCTATAAAGCCATGCAGGTTTCTTTTCTAATCAGTGCCAGTATTCATTAATCTAGAATATTGTGTTAATCTGTACTTTGATGTACATGTATTACAGATATATGCACAATGGACAATGTTTAGGTATTTGCGCATGTGCAATGCAACGTTGTTAAGGACTTAGTCCAGTCCTGAGACTAAGCGTATCGTTTACGACTAGATTAACGCCAATTCGTGAAACGCAAATTACGCCTAACTTAAATTTTGGCCCAAGCCCCGGAAATACACCTTAGTTAAGGCTTAAATTTACGACTTTTGATATAAAGGGTCCCTGGTTATACTCGAATAATATGACCAAGAATTAGGGCCATTGCTTAAATATAAATAATTCATAAAAAAATAAATGAAATCAAACTAGCAAATGGAGACCAAAAATCATTTTGTTTTCGTAAAAATATAGAATATATCATATAAAAAAGAAAAAGTAAACCAAACGCTTACAATTCTTCTTGAACATCTCGTTAAAGGAAAAATTATAATGGGACTTATCTTAAGAATATACAGAATATTTTTTTCATTAAAATGAGTTATTTCATTTCAAAGAGAAACACATCCTTACAGAAGATGATTCATGTCTTTGTTGTTTTTTTATTAGTTAGTGAAAGTATTTGAGATTCTAATTTTGTAAAATTTTGTTATTTATTATCACAAAGGAACATTCCTTCCATGAATCAATCAAATTTATTGGTTTATAGATCCAATTTAATATTCTTACTATTTTGAAGGTTTTATTGATTTAGAATTACTCACTGAAACTGCTTCTTCATGCTTAAACCTATTGTGCTATTCAACCGTTTACGTATCATTTATTTTTGAAAATTTATTTTAAAGAAATTACATTTCTGGGATCCTTTCTGAATTAAAATGACATTTATATCGTTTCTATAATGTTGGTATTTAAAGTGATTTTATTTTGTTTTGCAATGTATTATGCTGAATCTGAACAAACTGACAACCCTATAAAGGTAACGTTATCGGGACATTGCGTTAGAACAAGCAGGATCGTAAATGTTTTACCTATTTTAGGACGGAAACAGTGTGTTCGAGATTGTTTACAGAACGGTAAATGCAAGTCAGTGAACTACCAAAAACAACATCTGAAATGTGAGCTGATATCAGCAAAACATGGTGACCCGGGATTTAGTTTAATACTGGGTTCAGGTTGTGAGTACATTGAAATGGAAAATCAGCCTCAGGTCAGTAATGATACTAATGTTTCCAATCACGATCTACTATTGATTTTTTTAGGATGGGATGGGGTGGGGTGGGGATGGATAAATCCTTGTTACAGATCAGCAGATTATTTGTATGAAAACATTAGATTGGGGGAGCGACAGAGCTAAATCTGGAAAGAATTTTAATTTTCTTGTGCATAAATGATTACCTGTGTACATCTTCAAGATTTATATCTCTGTAAAATTGAACTGATTGTAAACAATTCTACATGTAAGGGTTGTTTCTACGAATTCTTGTACTGTTTTTAGTTGAAAATGAGGCAATTTGCAATTACGACTTAAAATTAAAACAGTATCCATTAGTTACTTTAAAACTCAAAAGAAAAGAAAATATTGAACAAATATAGGATATATAAATGATTCATTAATGAAATGCATTTGATCGAATTGATGTATCACCCAAATTCACATAACAGTATAAATTCGCCTACTTTTTATTATTATCATTTTTTGAGCGATATTGTTAATGCTAGAAATTTCTGATCATCTTATTTGTATTTAGATATAATTACAAAGTCTATCATACGAACATTCAGTCTAAGAGAAATGTCAATCATAGAAGGGAAATATTTTCCTTATTTGTTAACGTATTGAAGAAAAAAAAAACAATAATGTAAAAATGGATACATTGTTTAAAAAATCAGTTCTTTCATATATTCAAGAAAATAAGACAAAAACAAAAAAAAAATACAAAGAAGTTTTGTGTTTAATAACAATATTTAGCGATTAAACGCAAAGTGCTGTGTGTTTAAACGCAATTATATTGCAATTGAACGCAATAAAAAATATTTCTTTCCCTGAACTGGCCACATAGGGCTTCTTTACAATGCATTGTAATTAATGAAAATTCTTTAAATTTCGAATGTACCAACAAGATAGGGAAATTGATTAAATATTATTTTTTTAAAGGAGTTTACTAAATCCTGTGGGACAACCTCTTGTAGTGGACATTGCACTTCTCTAACTAGCGGAAAACCATTCTGTACACAAGAATGTAAGTAATTCTATATCCTAATTCAATATTCTATATTGGCTGCATTTTGTTCTCATGAAACTTTTTAATCATTTTGCAAACATATGAGAATAACGCAAAACCGTTTTTAATCTACATCGAAATTCTACTCAATCTTTAGAGAAAAGATCGATAAAACATCTTTTAAGGAATCTTTATTAAATATTTATAGAATTTACCTTATTAAATTTGAATATAGAGTAATGTGCCATCCCTAAGGATTTGAAAAGCTTCTGTCTCTTAATCATAGGATATAAGTATACTGACAAAAATTTGGATTCATGATTATTTTATAGAGTTCATATTATTGCATGGATGATTTTTTTACAGAATCAATTCTTTACTTAAAAATAAATTGATTTAATTTTGTACCATGATAATCGATTTTTACAGCTAATGAAAAACGCCAAAGTATAGAATGTCCTTCATCATGGCAGGATATTGGGGACAAGAAATATTGCCTTGTAAACAATGCACTCTCCTGGCAGGCCTCTCAAGTATGTATGGAAATTACTCTGGATAAACCAATAATGCTCTTCATAAAATTTCAACAAAACGCAAGAAATGGTCATATGCATCAAAAGAGATGTCGGATCTTTTTGCTGGAAAATTCGATCTATATCAGTTTTAAATATAATTGTGTGTTCTTTTATGGGTTTTTTTCTTTTCAGAATAGCTGCATTTCGATGGGGGCAAATCTTTTGGCAATAGAAACCGAAGAAGAACAATCTTGGATTGGAGAAAAACGTAAAATTTATCTGTTGTCCTTGATTGATTAAAGTTTTCAATTCATCAAATCAGATTATATTATTTAGACAAAGGGAAATATCAGTTATCAATAGTTCTTTTTACTGAAAAAAGAAAACGCAAGTACTTTTACGAATGAAAATAAAATAACAATAACAAATAATTACCGCATTAAATATTTTACTTATATGTCATTTAGCTACACATATTCTGTAATTTGCAGTCTCTGGAAATGATTGGTGGATAGGGGGTACAGATGAGTATTCTAAGGGCATTTTTTACTGGAAACACTCATACACAGCGTTGAATTTCACAAACTGGTATGATGGGGAACCGAACGCACTTGCGGGAGAAGATTGCATCGAAATGTATTCCGGAGGTGGCTGGAATGACAATTTGTGTAACTCAACTCGTTCCTATATTTGTGAAAAATAGATAAAAAAATGAAGAACTTTTTTTGAAAGGAAAGTTACAAACCAAAGAGCTTTAAATGGCAATGTTGAAATGAAGTTCAAGTTTATAAATAAGACACATCCCCGGTTTAATCTGAATTACTCTTTTCTACTCAACAGTATATGATTGAAATTTGGATTTTTGAATATATCTTCTATGAAAACATTTCCATCTTCAGTGATATAACTGTTATATTTTTAGTTTATAAAATAAAATGCAAAAATGGACTCGAAGGAATTTGCACGAGGAGAATGGATGTTTTCTATTATTGCTAATTTCACTTTTAGTTTGGATCGAAAGTAAGTGTATATTCTGTGTGGAATAAGTTTTCAAAAGTGATATTTTTTTTTCATTCCCAGGGAAACATGTCTCCAAAATTTATAATAGGAAAACATCAGCATCTAATATTTTTAATTGCTTTTTAGCTCACCTGAGCCGAAGGCTCAAGTGAGCTTTTCTGATCAAAATTTGTCCGTTGTCTGTTGTTGTTGTCGTCGTCGTCGTTGTCGTCGTAGACGTTGTCGTTGTTGTAAACTTTTCACATTTTCATCTTCTTCTCAAGAACCACTGGGCCAATTTCGACCAAACTTGGCACAAATTATCCTTGGGTAAAGGGAATTCAATTTTGTTCAAATGAAGGGCCACGCACTTTTCCAAGGGGAGATAATCATGAATTTGTTAAAAATTAATGGCATTTTTAAAATATCTTCTTCTCCAGAACTGCTGGGCCAGGAAAGATGAAACTCATGTAGAAGCATCCTCGGGTAGTGTAAATTCAAATTTGTTCAAATCGTGACCCCCGGGGCAAGGGTGGGGCCAACGCAGGTATGTTAAGGAAGCATATAAGTAATTTCTCGGGAAATTTAGACTTTTTGAAGAAAATTAAGTTTAATAAATTACCAAAACCACTGATAAACGTAAACTGTTATTTACTATTGCATACAGATAAAAGTGTGTCTAAGGCAAAGACGTGCATTACCGCCATGGCATCACTTGACTTCTATTAATAGCAAAATTTTCCTTAATAAAAAGGCTTACAGAACAACATTACCCCGGAGTTTGATAATTTCTTTGAGTATGTAATTTAGCTGAAAAACATCTATTTTATCTAAAAAGTGCTGCTAGAATGCCACTATCTTGTCCGTAAAATATTTATTCCACACATTCGCACGAAACCTTACCCTTTGTTTTGAATTTTATACATATGAATCGAGATTTTTCGTACAACCGTGCTTAACTCGGGATTCTAGCAGCACTTTCCAAGTTTGTTTTAACGCAAACTTTCAATATTAACAAATCGTATGTTTTGAAATATCCAGCTTATTGTTGTTCTGTTGCATTTTTTGGTCAAGAATGACAGACGATAGGCCGATCGGGATACGTAATATAGCTGACTGTCTTCGAAAGAGAATATAATCGATGAAAATAAATTAGCATACCTGTTAAATTAATTGAACTCCATATGAATTTATCACAGTATTTTTGATATTTCCTTTTAAACTCCATTTTATGTATCGTTGAACATGCCGTCTTAGCCAAATTCTCTTTACACGACATAATCAATTTCCAGGTTACCTGATGTACACATATGACGTCATCGATAATAGATTTCAATCATAAAGACTTCTATACAGCATAACGAGATAAACACATTTTATTTTTGTTAATGTTTACACGTTTCTAATCATTTTCTAGAGTTAAATTACATAGCTAAATACCAATATTACGAAAACTTTATTTCTAAAATTGACGTCATCTTGCCTACTATGACGTCATAATGCAGCACTGATTTAGCCAAGGTAGAAAATTTTGTATGCTTCCTTATTCCTCCTGCGAAAATGGCCGACCCAAGTTTTACATAGGAATATATAAGAAAAATCTTTAGAAATCTTCTTCTCCAGAACGACTGGGCCAGAAAAGATGAAACTCATGTGGAATCATCCTCAGGTAGTGTAGATTCAAGTTTGTTCAAATCATGACCCCCGGGGCAAGGGTGGGGCCAAAATGCCCGACTCAAGTTTTACATAGGAATATATAGGAAAAATCTTTAAAAATCTTCTACTCCAGAACCACTGGGCCAGGAAGGATGAAACTCATGTGGAATCATCCTTAGGTAGTGTAAATTCAAGTTTGTTCAAATCATGACCCCCGGGGCAAGGATGGGTCCAAAATGGCCGACCCAAGTTTTACATAGGAATATATAGGAAATATCTTTAAAAATCCTTCTCAATTACCACTGGGCCAGGAAAGATGAAATTCATGTGGAATCATCCTCAGGTAGTGTAGATTCAAGTTTGTTCAAATCATGACCCCCTGCCCTTGGGATATGGTGAGGCCAAAATGGCCGACCCAAGTTTTACATAGGGAAATATTGGGAAACCTTTTAAAATCTTCTTTTCAAGTATTTCAAAGCTATGATTAGTGATACCCGGGGTAATTATATGGAATCATCCTCAGGTAGTGTAGATTCTAGTTTGTTCAAATGATGAACGCCTGGAAGGGGGGGGGGGGTAAATTCAAGCCTGATGTGCTCAGGTGAGCACTGTGGCCCCTGGGCCTCTTGTTATAAATTGAATCAGAATTCTTTTTAACCGTGCGGTATTTTAGATATAAAATAAATGGCAAATACAAGACAGTATATATAGGGCTAATACAGATCGCAAAATACATGTCGTACCGCCCACCACATTCCCCTTTTGCATTGCAAATACAGAACAGTTAATTTCGAAGAAACAACCACTATTT